>NW_025957233.1:0-66879 GCF_023159225.1 Perognathus longimembris pacificus | reverse complement strand
CATTTTTATTTCGTCTTCTGTGAAGTCTGTTTTCAGATCCATGGTGAACTTCATGATTGATTTGTTGGATTTAGGAGGGATTAGTTTCTTGTAGCCCCTGCATGTGAGAAACATTAACCTATTATAATATTTGTCTGTTGCATTGCTGTTTGGCTGTCTGTCTGGTTTCGCGACCATGACCTTAGCTGTGCAGAACATTTTTATTTTAATGTAGTCCCATTTTCCAATCTTTCACCAATCTGTTGTGTGCCTCAGACTCTGTTCAGGAAGTTCCTCCCTAGGCGTAGAAGACCTGATATCTTAGCTACTCTGTTCTATTATAGTTACTAGGATTCACATTTGATGTTGATATCTTAATCCATTTTGAGTTGACATCGGTGCTGGTATTATGCTAGGGTCAGCTTTGATTTTTTATTCCTGTGCTGATCCTTTTTCCCCATCTCCAATAATTGAAGATGCTACTTTTTTCCATTGTATGTCTCTCATACCTTTGCCAAATATCAGCTGACTGCATGTCTCTGGTTTCTTTGAAGGTGTTCTGCCATATTGTATTCATCATGCATCTCGTTTTTGGCATTAGAAGTTTGTATTTTTTTAAATAATGCTCTTGTAATAGAGCTTGAAAGCAGGCATTTTGATACCTCTGTTGCTGCTTCTTTTGCCTTCAATTACTTTTGCTGTTCTAGATCTTCCTATTTCAAAAGAATTTTTGTATTGCTTTTCCTATTTCCTTAAAGAATATAGTTAGATTTTCATGAGTTTTCAGTGAATTTCTATAACATCTTTAGCAATATTGAAAGTTTACAATATTGGTTCTCCTTATCCATGAACATTGAAGGATGAGAAAGACAATCCTGGCCCTGGAGAGTATGCCCCTGCCCTCAGGGACATGGCATGACAGCACAGTTTGTACTGAAACCACATAGGATTTTGTATTCTGTTTTTGGATTCTGCTAGCTAATATTTTGTTTAGGAGTTGTGCATCTTTGGTCAAATTTAAGATTGCCTTCTAATATCATTTTTGTATTGTACTTGTCTGGTTTTACCATGATATTAGCTTCATGGAGAAGGGTTATGATTTCTCTCTCTACATAAATTTCGCAAAAGAGCTTGAGGAGAATCGATGGTTTCCCCTCTTAGAAAGTTTTGTAAAATTGGATGGAGAATCCATCTTGGCTTTATTAAATTGGAAGATATTCCATTCCTTTTTGTATCTCATTTTATTTCATGGCTTTATTTAAGTTTTTTTTTATATCTTCTTGCCTCAGTTTGAGCAGTTTATGTTTATGTAAAACTTCATCCATTTCCCTCAAGTGTTCATTCTTTAGTTAGTTTAGTTTCTGGAAATAGTTGTTATTTATTATTTGGATACTCTGGATTATCCAGGCAATTATGACTGGAGAGTCCCTGAGGGACTCTTCTCCCATTCTTTAATTTTTCTTGAAAATGATCTGTCAATTTTATTAATTTTCTTAAATATCTAGCCTTTATCTGAGACAATTTGTGGGGATTATAAAGAGAGCCAAAGACTAAGTAACACCATATCCTACATGGATCTGAAAGAGCTGTAGACTTTTTCACCCCACAGAGGTCCCGTACATATTCTTCTCAGCAGCTCATGGAACATACTCAAAAGTAAATCATGTCATAGTACACACAAAGAACTTCAGCAAATAGTACAGAATTGACATTATCCCATGTATTCTATTTGATCACAATGGAATAAACCTAACCATCAATAAGAAAGGATACCACAGAAACTACACAAATAGTTGCAGGCTAAACCCAAAACATACATCTAAAATTTGAGACAGAGAGCAAATTAAGGACAAAATTAACGAATTCATAAGCCACAATGACAATGAAAATACAACAAAAAGAAATATGAGAGACAGCAAATGCAATGCTGATGTTCAAGATGTTTGCCTGGACAGCACACATTAAAGAATGGAATAAGAACTGGTAAATAGGCTCATGGTGCAGCTAAAAGGTGTAAAAAGTAAAACCTTGAGAGAAATAAGAAAATAGGAAAACAGGAAAAGATGAATCTAAAACAACTTGGAGGAGAGAGATAAAAAAGTTTAAAGAAGAGATAAATCTGATTGAGATTTGAAAGTCCATTCAACAAATAAATAAAACTAAAAAGTTGGTTCTTTCAGAAACCGAATAAAATTGAAAGACCCATTGTAAGACGTACAAAAGAAGAGACTCATATTGGTTAAATGAGAGACTATGAAAGAAAAGTTACAAAAAATAAAGAAGACATTCAAACACACATAAGACACTATTAACAGAACGTTTACTCGCTAAAGTATGAATCTTCTACAGAAAAGGATCAATTCTTAGAGAAGTATAAACTGCCCAAACTGAATCAAGAAGAAATAAATCAATGAAATAAACCAAAAACTTACAGCAAGATACAGGAGCTAATCAAGAGTCTCCAAAGAAAAGTCGATGCCTGGAAGGTTTCCCCAGTGAATTCTACAAAACCTTCAATGAGGATCTAATAGCAATACTCCTCCAACTGTTCCTGAAAATAGAAACTAAGGAGGAAATTCCAAACTCATTCGATGAAACTAATATTAGACTCATCCCCACACCAGGCAAAGTCCAAACAACAAAAGAAAATTATAGACCATTATTACTAAAGAATATAGATGCAAAGCCCCTTAACAAAGTATTAGATGACAGGCTCCAGAGACTGATCAAGAACATTATACATCATGATCACTTATGCTTCAGTGGACCTACACAATGACGGTTCAACATCTGTAAATCAATAAACATAATTCAACAATTCAACACAGGTGACACAAAGAACCACATTATCATCTCAGCTGATGTCCAAATAGTCTATGACAAAATAGAACAACCATACATGTTAAAAGCTCTGGAATGAGCAGGAATAGAGAGAATAGTCTTTAAAAAACAATGAAAGCCATATACAACAGACCAACTGCTATTATGATATTAAATGGGGAGAAACTAAGACCATTTCCCCTGAACTCAGGAACAAGACAATAATGCCCACCCACCCTGCTTTTACTCAACATAGTGCTGGAATCCCCAGCCATAGCAGTAAGGCAAGAGGAGGACATCAAATTATCCACATTGGCAAAAAAGAAATCCCACAATCCCTATTTCCAGATGACCACATCTAATATCCAAGACATCCCAGAAATTCAGAAAATAACCCACAAATTCATATGGAACAGTATAAGACCTAGAATAGACGAAGAAATTCTACCCCGAAGAAGCAACACAGCAGAATTCATAATACAAGACTTCAAGTTCTATTATAGAACCATTATAACAAAAACAACCTGGTATTGGTACAAAAAAAAAAAATGTGACAGCTAATGAAATTGAAGAGCAGACCCTGAAATAAAGCTGCATTCTTACAGTCAACTGATATTCGCCAATGAACTGATATATACAAGAGAAAACATAGCATCTTCAACTACTGGTGCTGGGAAAATTGTGCAGGCACAAGTAGAAAATTCAAAGTTGACCCTAGCTTATCATCATGCACCAAGAAAAACTAAAAATGGATTCAGGATCTCAACATTACACCAGAATCCTTGAAAGTAGTAAAGAACAGTGTAGGAGAGACACTAGAACTTACAGGCAGAGGTAGGATTTCCTGAATATAGTCCCAAGCTTACAACAGATAGGGGAGAGACTACACAAATGGGACTACTAGAAAAAAAAAAAGTTTCTGCGAAACTAAAGCTATAGCCACCAAACTACAAAGACATCCAACCCTATGGGAGAGGATCATCACCAGCTCAGCAACAGACAAAGCCCTAATTTCCATCATCTACAGAGAATTCAAAAACTAACCCTCTAAAACCCCAGTACACTAAATATTAAATGGACAAATGATATAAAGAGCGACTTCACAGAAGAAGAGACAAAAATGGCAAACTAAACATATGAGGAAATTTTCAACATCCCCTGCAGTAAAGGAAATGCAAATAAAACATCCCTGAGATACCACCTCACTGTCATGAGAAGATCCTATATTCAACTCAGGCAATAATAATTCTGGAGTGGATGCTGGCAAAACAGAAGCCTCCTCCACTGTTAGTTGAGGTGCAAATTATTTCATCCAGTTAGGAGAATTGTATGGAGGTTCCTGAAAAAGCTCAGCATATACAGAACCTATGACCAAGCCATAATTCTACTAGGCATCAATCTTGATCAACAGGTCTCATGATATTATAAAGATATCTATAAACACATATTCATCGCTGCACCATTCACAATAGCCAAAATATGAAAAGAACACAGATTCCCCACTACAGGTGAAGGGATCCAAAAATGTGGTGCTATACACAATAGAATTCAACATAGCGATTTGAAATGAGAAAATATTGGTATTCGCAGGGAAGTCAGCAGAACTTGAACAAATAATGTTGAGTGAGAAAAGCCTGTAACACAAATAACAAAGGGGTATAGTCTCCTTGATATATGAGTGCTTGTGTGTAGGCTGGGAGAAAAAAGTAGAGACCAGGTTGGCAAAACAAGTATCTTCTTTTCCAATGGTATTTCCACAGGTTTGGGTCAAGGAAATTACATTATGTATGTAAATCCAAACAATTACTAAACATTAACAGGTCTAGAATAGAGTTATCAGTGGATCCCAATAGCTCAACAGCTTATGTACATATGCTCATAGAATATAAGGATAAGCAAAAACAACTCCAAGAGAATTGCACTGGGGGAATTATGTTCTTGACCTTACATTTAAAGTTCTAGGTGAATTTTCTTTGGCATAATCTAAATGGGTTTCTATATATGATTTTGGTACACTGTGTATTGCACAAATGCCTACCTGATGTAGGGAAGGGAAAGAACACTGAGTGTGTGGGACATCAGATAATATGTACTGACTGCCTTATTATGTAACTGTACCCCTTTTGCACAGGACATTGTCAAACAAAAAAATTCTAGCCTTACCCTGAGACCTTTTGATATCTATTTACCATGTCAACTTAGCTTACAAATATTATAAGCATATTTATGAGTCATTTTCATATTGATTTTCCGTTATATCTACTTTTGAAGGCTAAATCTCAGGGAATACGATTTTCAAAATCATGATAGCAACTATAGTCTAAAATTTAGGACGTGTAGCAGTTTATGTTTCCTTGCTTTAGATTAATGATATTGCTTGTGACAATAAACTCTCAAGTTAACCAAAAACAAGACAAGAAATCATACTTTATCATTTGTATTTAGTTTATTTGTTGAGACCAAAAAGAAATGAAAGGAGACCTCTACTGTCCTTAGTAAAATCTCACGACATCAAAACAGATTCTGGTTCCCCTAAACACAGGTGTCTAGCTATATTCCAAATAAAAAGATTGTAATCTCTCGAGGAATATCAGATTTTAAATATTAAAGTTAGTGAATTGTGGGATATATCTTGTTGCTAGGGAAATGTATTTCTAAACAAACCTCACATAACAGAAGTCCTTAAGTTTATCTGAATTACAAATATTTACAAAATATATGTTGTGCTAATATTTGCGATTATAAAGAAAATGAAATTAATACCATCAATTATTAGTCGGTCTGAGTCGGGTTTGAGAATGGCCTGGAGACACATGATGAGTGCTCTATACCACAGGCTGCAAGAGAAATGCAAATCAAAATGACTATCATATTAGACATAGCCCCAAAAGAATGTCCATTATCAGGAAAAATATTAAACATAAAAAAGGAATACTGTCAATAAGAAATGTTGGAAGCCTTCTGGACGAAAGGAATGCTATTAAATATTGAAACAGATATATACTTGTTCAATAATGGTGCCACATATGAGCTACCAATGTGTAGTAAAAGGGGAATCAAGCCTTCATAACTCCTGCATCCCAGATGCGAAATCACAAAGAACTATTACTAATTTCATAAATGGTCGTCAACCCCCCCACCAAGCCCCATAACAATACTGATGAAATACAGAAAAATGTTCTTGCTATGACAGCTGAAATTGCCAGAAGAATCAACACATGATCCCATAAAAACAAATGTCAGGAACACAGAAACTATTTCTTGATGGTACATCAAAAATAAGGAAAGAAATGGAAGTAAAAATAGATACAGCCAACTCCTCATCTAAAGAAGAACCTCATATATTGAGGCCAACAGTGCATGAAAAAGACTCAAAATTCAATTACTTCACATAAGGAACTATCACATGGATAGCTGATCAAGCTACCAATAACAGGTCAATTTCCATAAAGCTAATCATATTGGAGTCTGCATATCCAAGGACCGAAAAGAAGAATCGAGGATCTCATGATCTAAGACAACTCCACTGATATTCGACAGAGGGACTATCACACTCGAAAACGCCATCAAACATCATGTAGGATTTATCCACGAAACACAGGACAAATTCAGGAGACATAATCTGCACATTGTTGGAAAGAATAAAGGAATAGTATATCAGAGCAGAGATATACCACTCATATTCAATAGAATTATTGCAGAGAATTACACCAATCTCAAAGCGGAAGCCTTACAGAAGCAGAAGAAGCATCCTGACCACCTAAGAGACCATAACCTACAGGAAAAACAACCAGACACAAAAAATTAAAGAGTTCAGAACTCTACAACAAGAAAACATATCAGAATCATGTCAAAACTCTCCATTAAAATTTTTGATGAAGGACAGCCTGGAAGAACACAATTCAAGCACTAAAAGCCAGCAACTATTTGGATATCCATCTAATTAGAATACACATTCAATGGCCCAACAGTACACTAGAGGAGACAGGGTTCCCAAAACTATGCATGTGCCCCATCCACAGAGGATACCCAAGTCCCACTTGCAAGCTGTGTGAACCAGAGTAACCCAGGATATTACCAACAAGGGATGCAGTTCAAAGCAGATCCACCCCCGAATACTGAAAGCAAGTCAAACATGGTAAGCAGCAAAATATACTGCTAGCCATTGCAAGGAAACCAGAGACTAGAAAGCCCATCCAAACAAGGAAGGAAGACTCCATTTGTTCCCAAGATTTTTAAGATTTTATTTATTTTTTCCATTTCTGTAATGTCATTGAGTTTTTATATTCTTTTTTTACCTGTTTGTTTTTAGCAAAAAAAATTTTTCGGTTATTTGATTTTCCAGTTTTTTTTTTCACTTCTTTAAAATAAATTTTCTCTGTTTTGTGCATTTGTCTTCCACTATTTTTTCTTTATTTTCCTCTTCACATTCTCTTTCTTTAAAATTACTTTCCCTGGAATAACACCTCCACTCTTCTCTGTTAACTGAATTGTCTATCCTTTTAAACGTCTTCGTTCTACCAATACTACTCTTCTTCACATTTCCACGTCACTGTAAATAACCCACAATTATCACCCTCCCCCATATTATTTTACTCTTTTCTCTTCATTGCCGCTAACTGACCCTCCTGACTTATTTACAGGAACTCCAGATTCCATTGATCTCAGGTTATTGGGGAGAGGGTATCCCTGCTCAATCAGAGTGAATCAAATGGGTTCAAAGACAAAGCCAGCCAGTCCAAAAAGAACTTAATATACTAACAAAATTTGCTCATATGATTGTAACAGTAAATACGTAACTACTGAGTACAGGGTACAGGATTTGTTGTTATATCAAAATTGTATTCTTCAGGAACACCAATCTCATATAACATACAGGTATACAAGGTATCTCTATATAATTGTGAACTTCAAAGATTTACACAACAGATCTTGGTAAGGTATGCATGAGGTCTTCAACAGTGCTCACAAGTGTTTCTAGATTGGATTTCCCATACCAAATGGGCAGAGGAAACACAAGATCGACGGCAAAAAATGGTGTGTCATTTCACTGTATAAACAAACAGGAAGCAGAGCAGCCAATCAAAGAGAAGACAACCCTCAAAATGCTGTACAAAGTCTACTGATAAACATGATAAATAAAAATTGTGAATCTCTCCAGGAAACTATTCTATAGCATGAAAAGGCAAAGCAAAAATTAATGGAGAGGGCTGTGAATATAGCCAAGTGGCAAGAGTGCTTGCCTCCTACACATGAAGCTCTCGGTTCAATTTCCCAGCACCACATATATGGAAAACGGCCCGAAGGGGCGCTGTGGCTCAGGTAGCATTGTGCTAGCCTTGAGCAGGAAGAAGCCAGGGATGGTGCTCAGGCCCTGAGTCCAAGGCCAAGGACTGGCAAAAACAACAACAACAAACAAACACATAATGGAGAATTTCATGGCTTCCACAAATAGAAAGATAAATGAGCTTCAAGAGTAAAATGAAAAGATAGCTACCCAGCAAAAAGATATGAGAGACAGCACTCAAAACCAACTTAATGAAGTTGATGAAGTCAAAAAGTCAATGCAGTACCTAAAAGATGACATGGAAAACATTAGGAAAGACGAGAGGGAAGAAAAAGGGAATCGAAATCAAGTAGCTAGCCTAGAGTCCCGACAAGCTGAGGTAGACGATCAAAACTCAGGAGCTGAAGATTCTCTAAAGTTGATGGAGAAAGTTCAAAAATCAATACAAAACCAATCTCATCGACAAAACAGATCGCTCCATGAGCTCAAGACACAATCAGGAAGCTCAATTTAAGACTAATATGTATTGAGGAAAACCTGTAGAAATAATTTAATGGAATAGGCAACAAAACATTAGCCAAATCCTTCCCAAATATCCAGAATGATAGGCCTATACAGATACAGGAATCATTTACAACTCCAAACCGACCAGACCAGAACAGGATATCCCAACAACAAATGTGATCAAAACAGGATCAATACACTCCAAGGACAGAATCCTTAAAGCTGTTAGGGAGAAAAAACAATCACATATAAAGGAAAAGCAATTAGAATTAACCCAGACATCTCAGCAGAGACCATAAAAGCAAGGAGATCCTGGGATGAGGTATACCAATCCCTAAATGAAAATAACTACCAACCATGAAAATTGTATCAAGCTAAACTCTCATTCAAAACCCAAGGTCAAATAAAAGCCTTCCACACTAAGGAAAAAGTGAAACAATATATCGCCACCAAACCAGCTACACATGAAATCCTCAAAGACGTGCTATAAAGGGAAAATAATCAAGATCACAATACAGACAGAGAAATGAACCCTAAATAGTAAACTAGAATACTAGATCAAGAAATGGGAAGACACAGCATTTAACAAGGTAGCTGTAATGAAAGGAACAAATGATCATCTCTCAATCCTAACTCTCAATATTAATGGACTTAATTCTCCAATCAAATGACATAGGCTCATAAGTTGGATCAAAAATCAAGATCCATTTTTCTGCTGCCTCCAAGAGACACATCTATCCAGCAAAAGTAAACATCTTGTAAAAGTAAAATGCTGGAATCAAATCTATCAATCCAATGGCGCCTATAAACAGGCTGGCATTGCAATCCTAGTATCAGATAAAATTGCCTTCAAATTAAAAACAGTAAAAAGAGACAAAGAAGGTTACTACATTCTAATAAAGGGATCTCTGCTACAGGAGGATATAACCATCCTATATATCTACACACCAAATACAGGAGCACCCAATTTCATCAAACGAACACTACTGACTACAATCATTCACAGACCCAAACACATTGATAATTGGGGAATTTAACACTCCACTATCACCTTTGGACAGATCAACATCCAAAAACTGAAAAAAGAAACCACAGAAATAAAAACCTGCGTAGATCAACTAGACTTAACCGACATCTACAGAATATTCCAACCAGCAACGACATAACACACATTCTTTTCGGCAGCACATGCAACATTCTCCAAAATAGATCACATCTCAGAGCACAAAGAGAATCTGTACAAATTCATAATCAAGAAAACCATTGCCTGCATTTTCTCAGACCACAATGGAATATAATTAGAGTTCAACTCAAAAAGGCACCACAGAAAATCCTACAATACATGGAGAGTAACAAAACCAGTGGGTCATTAAAGAAATTAGAACAGAAATTCAAATATTTATGGAATTCAACCAAGATGAGTATATAAAATACCAGCTACTTTGGGACACAGCAAAGGCAATACTCAGAGGAAAATTTATATCTCTGAGGACGTAAACCAACAAATTGGAGAAACTCAAAAATTTAAGTATGTGACTCAATAATTTAAGGATGCACCTTAATCATCTTGAAAGAGAACAACACGCCAAACCTCAAGTAACTCGAGGGACACAAATAATTAAAATCAAATTATAATTAATGAATTAGATACAAGGAAAACAAAATTTAAAAAAATCAACAAAACAAAGAGTTTGTTCTTTGACAAAATTAACAAGGTAGACACACACCTAGGAAACCTGACCAAAAAAAGAAAGCAGCAAACCCATATAAACAAGATCAGAAATGAAGCAGATAAAATCACTACTGAAACTTCCAAAACTCAGACCATAATAAGGGACTATTTTGCAATGTTTATGCCAAAAAATTTGAGAACATACATAAAATGGATGATTTCCTAGGAAAAAATTGATAGCCCCGAACTCAACCATGAAGATTTAAACCTTCTTAACAGACCCATATCCAGCATTGACATAGAAACAGCAATAAGTGATCTCACATGCAAGAAAAGCCTATGTCCAGTTGGATTCACAACAGAAGTCTACAAGGCCTTCAAAGAAGAACTCACACCAATATTTCTCAAATTCTTCAATGAAATTGAAATAGAAAGTTCAGTACCAGACACACTCTATGAAGCCAGTATAACTCTCATCCCAAAAGCAGGCCAGGACTCATTACAGAAAGAGCACTATAGACCTATTTACCTCATGAACAGAGATGCAAAAATTCTCAAAAAGCTTCTGGCAATCGACTTCAACAGGTCATCAAAAAGAATCATACTCCCCAACCAAACTGGATTCATCCCAGAGATGCAAAGATGGTTCAATATACACAAGTCAAATAATGTAATCCACCACGTAAACTGAAGCAAGATAAAGAACCACATGGTTATGACTGGATTTGGAAAAGGCATTTGATAAAATATGATCCTATACGTAAAGAACCCCATAGACACTACTCCCAAGCAACTAGAGCTAATACAAAACTTTGAGAAAGTTGCAGGGTATACAATATACCCTAAAAAATCAATGGGTTTCTATATGCTAATGACCCGAATGCCGAGGCTGAAATCAGGAAAGCAACTCTTTTTGTAATAGTCTCAGAAAACATAAAATACCTAGGATGAACCATAAACAAAGATGGAAAAGACCTCTAGGATGAGAACTTTAAAAAACATGAAAAAAGAAATTAAGGCAGAACTAAGGAAATGGAAAAACCTCCCATGCTCCTGGATTGGGAGAATTCATATAATCAAAATGCCAATATTGCCAAAGGCTATGTACAAATTCAATGCAATACACATTAATATCCCAACACTATTTTTAATGTAATCGATGAAGAAATTCAGAAATTCATATGGCACCATAAAAGACCCAGAATAGCAAAAACAATCCTAAGCAGAAAGAACAGTGCTGGAGGAATTACAATCCCCAATTCAAGCTGTATAATAAAGTTATAGTATTAAAAACAGCTAGGTTTTGGCACCGGAACAAGACTGTAGACCAAAGGAACAGAATTGAAGGTGCAGAAATAAACCCACAGAACTATGGCTACTTAATCTTGATAAAGGAACTAAAAAAAAATAGCCTGGAAGAAAGATAGCCTCTTTAACTAATGGTGTGGGCAAAACTGGTTCATCACATGCAACAAACTAAAACTAGATCCTTATATATCATTATATCAGCCTGCACCAAAATCAACTACAAATGGACCAAAGACCTCAAAATTAAAACAGGTATGCTGAAAACACTAAAGGAAGAAATAGGAGAGACCCTTGGGCTCCTTGGCACAGGACCAAATTTTCATAACAAAGACCAACAAAAGCTACAAATTAAAGAAAGAATGGACAAATTGGACTGCATCAAACAGCAGAGCTTCTACAGGGCAAAGGACACAGCTCGCAAGATAACCTGAAAGCCCACAGATTGGGAAAAGATCTTTGCTGGCCATACAATGGACAAAGGTCTCATATCTAAAATATATGCAGAACTAAAAAAATTATATTCCTCCCAAACAAAACCGCAAAGAACCAATAGCCCCCTCAACAAGTGGGCTAAAGACTTAAAAGAGACTTCTCTATAGAAGAAATGAGAATGGCCAAGAGACATAAAAAAACTGCTCTACATCACTAGCCATAATAGAAATGCAAATAAAAACAACGTTTAGATTCCACCTCACCCCAGTAAGAATGTCCTGTATAAAGAAAAATAAAAATAACAAATGTTGGTGGGGATATGGCCAAAAGGAAACCCTACTTCATTGTTGGTAGGAGTGTAAAGTGGTTCAGCCACTCTGGAATGCGGTATGGAGATTCCTCAGAAGGTTAAACATAGAGCTCCCGTATGACCCAGCAGCACCACTTTTGGAAATCTACCCAAAAGACCACAAACAAGAACACACTAACGCCACCAGCACAACAATGATCATCGCAGCCCAATTTGTCATAGGTAGAATATGGAACCAACCAAGAAGCCCCTCAGTAGACGAATGGATCAGCAAATGTGGTACATGTACAAAACGGAATTTTATGACTCTATCAGAAAGATTGACATTGTCCCATTGATAAGGAAATGGAATGACTTGGAAAAAATTATACTAAGTGAACTGAGCCAGACCCAAAGAAATATGGACTGTATGGTCTCCCTTATAGGGAATAATTAGCAGAGGTTTAGGCAAGTCACAGAAATGGATCACAAGAGCCCCAGAGTTATACCCTTATAAACACATAAGATGATGCTGAGTGAAATGAACTCCATATTATGGAAACGATAGTTATATCAATGTTGTAACTAATTGCAACGTGCTATGTGTAACCATAGCTTCTATTATTGATAATTTTCTTGTATCCCCTTCCTATGCTGGACCTGCACTACCATTGTATCTTATCTGAGTACATTGGATAATGTGTATACCGGATTTAGAACTAGGAAACTGAAAGGGAATACCTAATTCGAGAGAAACAGGGTCCAAAAGACAACCAACTATAAAAGCAATTCTTGCAAAACGGTTGGTAAAAATGAACTTTACAACTTATTGTGGGGCAAGTTGACAGGGGAAGGGTGGAGAGGGAATGAAGGAGGAGGTAACAAACAGAATAAGAAATGTATCCAATGTCTAACATATGAAACTCTAACATATCTGTACATCATTTTGACAATAAGAAGGAAAAAAGAAAGATTAACCAGACTGTTCTTCCAATGGCTAAAAATAGAAAATAATAATCTTATTTCCAGTTTTTATTGTCTTTTCCATTTAATTTTATGATATAATAAACATTTAGAAATGTCTTTTAATTACATTTAGAAATTGAGTATTAAAATAGGGAAATGCCCTGATATATCCAAAAGTTATAGTAGTAGCAGATTTTGATTCATTCAAACAAATTTCATATCCACCACAACGTGTAAGGTAAATATTGTTGGGAAACTCTGGTGTCTCCTTGTAAAAAGTATTTTAATGTAGAAACGAAAAGGGAATGTACGTGTATATAGATTTCTCTCTCAGTTTCTCTTTGTGTCTACCTATCTACATGTTATCTACACCAAGACATAATTACTTGGCAGAATATTGAGGTAATCGATAAACAATTCAGGATTGTCCGGCATGATCCTCTTTCCTACAGCTTTCCCAAATGACAGAAAATGCTCTTGAGTGACATAACATGAATTTCATAGCATTCTTGTGGAGAGTTCCACTACCTTCCATTTAATCTCTGGTACATGGCAAGAAAGAATAGAGTAATTTTCCACACCTTGGATGTGTAACGGAGTATTGGGACAGAGTTTACGACAGTGGTCCAACGTGTAAAATAGTCCGTTAATTGAAAGTCCCTTTTACCAATTGTTTCTCTGTAGAAAGCAAAAGTTAAAGTATTGTGTCATTAAATGAAAGTGGGTGTTTTCTCAGTGGATTTTGCGTTCAGCATTTCTAGAAACAGGAATAAAGAAACATTGAGGATAATTCAGTTTGTTGATGCCAAAACACTCCATAGCAGGAAGAACAGTGCTGGAGGTAAGTTAATATCTACTTTCAACCTTTTTGCAAGCTTCAGTTTGAAAATCTTTTTGGTCCTGGTACAACAAAAGGCCAAAAATCAAGAAAATGCGATTGAAGACACAGAAGTTAACATATACACCTATGACACCTTGGTTTTTGATACGTAAGACAAAAGAATTGGACAGAAAAGCACAGCCTTTTCAAGAAATGGTAAGGGGTAATACTTTAAACTCTTCCTCCAAACTAAAGGTACATCCTTGTGTGTCTCCTCACACCACCAACAATTCTAATTGGATCAGGGACTTGAGGTAAAATGGATACAATAAATATGCAAGAAGAAAGAGGAAAATCACTAGGGCTTCTGAGCACAGGTGAACAGATTTGTATAAAATCTCACAAGCACATTAAATCACAGAATTGTACAAACAGACGTCCATGGAATTGGTAGCTCCATATATCAAATTATGAAGAGAGAGGAGAGCACAGAATATGAGAGAAGATATGCAAATAGGGCTCTCAAATACAAAATATTCTTGAAACACAAAAAATTAAATCACCCCAAAGTAATGCTCAAAGAAAGAACTCGGGCTGTTGACTTCAATAGAGTGTTCTTTGAAGACAAGGACTAATAGGATCAGTGAAGAAACAGACACCATATCTAGGCTTGTAAGAAGTGCAAATCAAAATCTTATTAAGATTCTACTTCTCCCTTCTTACAAGGGTGATTGTCAGGAAAATCAGTAACAATGGATGCTTGCAGGGATGTGGACAAAGGGAATGATACAATAATTCTTTGGGCGGTAGGGTGGGTTAAATTTCTTTAGACATTCTGCAAAGCAGTATAACATATGTGCAATAAAATATATACATAGATTATGATCGAGCAATCTCAATTGTGGGAATTCACTGTAAAGATCATAAAGAATTGCCCATGCTAAACTTCCACCATGATCATGATCATTGCAGCATTCTCTCTTATAGCCAACATATGTAACCAACACTTCTGGCCCTCAGTTGATTAATGGAACAACAGAAATGGATTTATATTCATAGTGGAATTCTAGGCTTCCTTCTGAAAGAATGACATCCTCTCGTATGTAAGGAAATGGAAAGCCTTAGGAAAACTTTATGTCGTGTAAAGTGAACCAGCGGCAAACAGAGCTGATGGATGCACTGAGTGGTAAAAATGGCATACATGCCTAGGATTTTCCACTCAGAGTATCACAGTTTCTCAATACTTTGGACATATAATCACAAACAATCATGGTACTAGTATTGATCTCAAATATATGGAATCCGGAGGTTCCTTTATTTTTACTTTGAAATCCTTATTTGAAATTATTCCCTTTGATTTAATTTTCTGTGTTTGACAACCAGGTGGCGCTGTAGTAGAGCATGGACCTCTTAATACTATCTCTTTCTTTATCGTAGTAAGGAAATGACTTCTTCACACTGTGAGAAGTACGAAGGGTGAAGGAATGCAACAAAGAAATAGAAATCGTTGTAATTAACCGTTCAAAGTTGGTGAACAGTTGATTGGAAAGGGAATCAAGAGAAAAATGAGGGAGGGATTACCACGTTTGACAAATTTTATATACCCTATCTTAGAAATGCATTTCTATGTTGATCACCATGAGACATAACTTTAAAAGACTAGGCACCACACACAGAGTCACTCACTTAAACACACACACACAAACTCACACACACAATCAATAATTTGCTTCTTTCTAATTATCTACCAACACTTGTAATATTTCCAGCAATGCACAAATTTTATTAAATTTTGAATGTTATTTTTTGGATACATAGAAAAATATATTTTCCCACTGAAAATTGCACTTACACTTAATTTGTTTTCATTTTCTTTCTTATTTTCAGGATGCTGTACAGTGTGGTTACAGAAACATGCTTCATATAGTGATTACATATGTATTTCTACTCATACCTGCTATACCTTCCTGATTTTTCTCCCTTCATCCTTCTACTTCACCCCTCCAACCACTCCCTCGATTTCTTAATTATTTACATATTAACTCTATGTTTTAGTAATTCTTAATAATATTATAAAGTAAAATAAACAGAGGTCTGATCCTTCATGCTCAGTGTCACATTCATTTCTCAAAATTCTTATGTCCTCTATGCTTAGTAATTGTAAAGCAATTCATTCCAATATGGTGATATATGCATACACCTCTCTTTCTTTATGCTTCCTGTAATCTGTTCCTCTTTTCCTCTGATATGTCTTTCTAAGGCCCTTGATTTGCTCAGTTTGTTCTGCTTACTACCCAATTCACTTAGTGAGCACTTTCTTCTCTATTCCTCACCCCATTTTTCATTCATTCTGTCTTGCAAAATGTCCTATTTAAAGAAGTCAAAGAATGCTTGCATATTGTCACATACTGAAATTATTTCGATATTGAGAATCTTTCCTAGTAAGAAAAGCTCACAGAGTTGAATTGTTTAAAAAAAACAAACTCCCAGAAGTTTTTTGGCTCACCAAATTGATGTTCACATAATATCACATGAATTGAAGTTCTCTTTCAAAGAGGTTAATTTTGTGATACTTTCTTACATGCAAGAAGACATAATGAAATGAAACTATAAGACTCATGTAAACCTAACTGAAGAACAATCGTAGGACTGTACATGTTACCGTACTTAGATTTCCATTTAATGATAATTGTGTTTCTCCTACCTAACTGTACTTTCGAAAATATTAAGTGATATACTTTTGTAAAGAAAAAAACACCTCCATTGATGTCAGAATTAATTGTAAAGAATATACACTGTAAATAAATTGGAGGTTTCAATGATTAGGGGAGGACTGAGAATATGACCAGGTTGCAAGAGTACTTGTCTGAATTATTAGGGGAAATCAAAAGACATTCATATGTTTAGCCTTTTTTTAAATTATTTTTACTCATAGATAAGACAAGGAGAAATACTTGTTGAACACACGGTAGGGCAACTGATTATTTCTGCAAAGGCATAAATAAAAACACATTTTTTTCTTTCGGTGAATGAAGTGCTAACACATATGTCTGTATTGTGTCTACAAACACTAGAAACATCCTTGGTTCTTCTAGAGGTACTGAAAATTGAACAATTGCCTATTATCGTGAATGAATTCCCTGCTTTCTTAACTTGCATATACACTGAAACCTATTAATTGGACAGCTTCTGGAAAAGTATATTTGGACACTCGTGTGTCTTGACCCACGTGTAGGGAGTTGTACAGGTGAATCAATGAAAAACTCATTATTTTAAGGACTAGGGCACATTTCTTCAAGCCATACCCTAGGTTATACATATAGAGACACAAAACATGTAATGTCACCTAGTCTTAGGCCAAAAATAGTAAATATTTACGAGTACATGAGAAATCATAATCCTAAGATTTCAAACCAAATTGATAACGTTTGACCTACATTTCTCTATCTAAAATGTGATACAAAACACAAATGTAAAAAGAAGGCACCATTATAGGGAAAGTGTCTTACAAAGGATAGAACAAAACTATGAGTACATGTCTAAATTTTCACAGGTACTCTCATCAATCCGCAGGTTGACAAGGATATTTTTGTTGTTCTCCCCCAGAATAACTTGCTGGAACAAGCAAGTGATAGCAGGGAAGAACATTCTTACATTTACACTGGATTCACAAGAAGAAATCAACCAAGAATTTAAATTAGAATCTATCATTGCCTTATCACTATGCATTCTTGAGCTTTCATCCTGTTTGTTATTCAAATAGAAATCACAAGGAATCACAGATTAAAGAAGAGAAAATAGCGTCATGAGTTTTGCCCTATGACAAAGCATCCATATATTATTTTTATTTAACAGCAGCAGTGGGCATTGACATTAAAATATGAAGGAAAAGTGAATTGCTTTACTGTGAGCAAACTGAAATATAATATTGATTTAGCTTAAGAATTAGTGCAGGAAATTTATCAGGCAATGTACAATGAAAACGTACTTTATCCAAAGATATGAGTTAATGATTCATAGTTATTGGACATAAAAGCTTTCTGTGTTTGCGAATCATATATTTATTTATATAAATTTGACGTCTGTGTTAAATGCTTAAAAGTGGGTTGTGCATGTGCTATGTAACAATAGACACTGTATCACTTCTATATTGAGGCCCATCAATTTAAAATTTACAGTGTTGGTCATGATATAAGGCTAAACAAAGGGTTGGAATACCTCTCTTTTACAAGCCCATGGGAAATACCAAGGACTGTAACAGATATTCCATAATGACTTTGGGCTTTGTTAAACCAAATAAAGGAAACTTATGAATATCACTGGAAATATTTTATTCGTATGATTCTTTAAGTGCCTGTTCTCTATTTTGCCTTCTAAGAGCTGTTGTACAACAGGCTACAAATAAAAATGGACTGTTTCAGATTGTATCATGACCTAATTTAAGAATACTATCAAAATTGGCAAAATTGACAATGATGTAATTCAGGGAACTTTAAGGACAATTCTAAGAGCTATCCTGGGTCTCTCTATCCTTAATCTTAACCAATAAATGCATCTTCATTTGTAACTGTGCAATGTCCAAGTACGTGAGCTATATAAGCGTTCAATTATATAAGAGAGTTATAAAAGACAGTGTAGAGAAATTGATTATAATTTCATAAATATATGCATGTTAACTGCTGTTTGATTAGTTCAAGTCTACAGTCTATTGTTTGCAGTTTGTAATGAGCCTGTAGGGTTTGAAAAAATTTTTAAAGGCACAATGCATTAATATTCTAATGTGCAGATGATACTGGGAATATTTATGTTCTATGTGGATCAACAAAGACTTTATTTTAGACTAGATTCAGTTGAAAACCATGTTTATTACACTCCTAACAAGGTGTCCTGAGACATACCTCGGTGTTCATGACTCCTACAAAATTAACATAGTGATGTATGCTCCCCTAAATAATTAATGAATATATTACACTATTGATTTTGCCATGGATGGAATTAATATAAGTTGAAACACTATTCCCACATTTCAAACTAAAATTATGACCAACGTTCAGAAATGAATTACACATAAAAATAAAATATCTATCAAAATGGATCAATATGAACATATTAGCACCGGAGATACCAAAGTAGCCAGGTAATGATTTTCAAAACATTTGGAGACAAAATTGAAGCAATTATTTTGTGCTCAATTTCACCTGTTAAACAATCAGATTCTTTCCTACTACAATAATTACCATGGAAACACTCAGTTATATTTATCCTGGATTTCAAAATTTGAGTTACTATGGAATCACATAAAAGGATATGCCCAAAGATATTAAATGGAAAATAATACTGTAACAGCAAACTACTTTTGGAGGATATCTCACTTTCAAATTGAGACATACCATTGAACATATGTAAGATTCGGCAACTCCACTGATTCTCATAATTGATTTTTGCAGTATGAGATTGTATAGATTTTCAGAAGCAAAATTATGTTCGGTGCAGTTTTGTAACCACAAACCAAAAGGTCTAGGATAGTTGTCTGTCTTATAGGTGTGAGATCTCACAGACCAAAAGGACAGTCTAACCAGCCGAGTTCTACTGGGATTGTACAAACCTCCATGTTGAATCCAATATTAATATCTACAGGGTTAACATGGAGAATTGCCTAGACAGATAGCGTTAGAGAACTGAGAGTAAGAGATGTTAGAAGCTCGTCCTTCTTCCATAGGATAGACTGGAATGCCAGGCAGATAATGGGGAGAGATTATGTCAGGACTAGATGTATAAACGGAGTCGCGGGCTCCTGTCCACAAATATGGATGCAATAAGGGAGGGTTAGAGATATCGGACCAGTACAATATCTCTGAATTAGCCCCCGCCATAGAGTTACAAGTCACAGGTTAACAGAGAACACATAGGCAGGAGTATATGTTCCAGAGTTAGCACCTTTCCAGTAGAGATCACTACCTGTTGGGCTTTGTGAGACAGTGCTTTTACCTGTCCCCATGAGGGCAAAGGGCCCTCATAAGGGCAACATAAACATACCATCGCCCCTGGTTTAACAACTGCCAAGGGGCCCAAAGTAACCCAACCACCAATCTAATCCAAACCGGATGTGGCTTGTCTAACATATGCGGAGCTAGGAAGTGTTGCTTGACTTTAGCCAAAACATCTCCTTGAGGCAAATTTAAAAACTTAAGAACAAATAGTGCTTCAGCAATAACAGCTCAGGCTATTTTATAAAGGCTATTCATAGATGTGGCATACTCCTAAGTACTACACATATTCCCCCTTTTACCTTATTAATTTGTCTTTTCAAAGTCCAGTGAGCTCATTGTACTCTACCTTGACCTTGAGGTTTATATTCAACTCATGTAACATGGAAGATGTTACGAAATTCTAAATATATCAGTACTTATTCACTGGTATCAGCTGGTCCATTGTCAGTTTTTATTTGAGAAGAAATCAACATGACTGCACATGTTTCTAGTAAATGTTGAATGACATGAGTCCATTTTTCCCCAGATAGAGCTGTGGCCTCCCAAAAAAAGAATGTGTCAATAGTTACAAGCACATCTTTTAGGAAGACAAATTCAAGAATGTGTGTTAAATCCATTTGCCAAATGTGTTAGGAGCCAAGCCTTGAAGATTAGCACCAAGGGGAAGTTTTTGTAAAGGCAAAGATCAACAAGTAGGACAGTTAGCAGTAATTTGTTAGGTTGTTTAAAAGGAATATTATTTTATTTTATTTTATTTTATTTTAATTTATTTTATTTTATTTATTCCAGTCCTGTGGCGTGGACTCAGGGCATGAGCACCGTCCCTGGCTTCTTTTGGGGTCAAGGCTAGCTAGAACTCTCTCACTTGACCCACAGTGCCACTTCTGGCCATTTTCTATATATGTGGTGCTAGGGAATCAAACCCATGGCTTCATGTATATGAGGCAAGCATTCTTGCCACTAGGCCATAATCCAAACCCTAAAGGGAATTTTATATGAGACAGGTAAATGACTTGCATTAGAATGCCGAGCTGCATGGTCTTCTTTTGCCGAAATAAATGAGACTAAAGCATCTACATGAAAATTACCACATGCCATAGGACTTGTCAAATTAGAATGATCAAGAATGTGAATGACACACAGTGAATGCTGTCTTTGGCATAACTGGATTTGAATTGTTTAAATAGTGAATCTAGTGGGGGGGGGAGGTTATGTGATAAATAACAGCAGAATATGTATTGCATAAAACATGTGATGCATACGTAGACTGAGTGATTAAATTAGAAGGTATTAAGAAATTCTGTAAAGTACATATAATGGTCTGTGATTCATTTTGTGTGCCTATTGCCAGGGAGTGAGGAAAACTTGATATTTACCTTCTGTCCAAAAAGCACATTTGTTATTTTCGGTACTATCTTCAAAAATATTAGGAGCATTTAGAATGGGCTTAGAAAGTCAAATATTATCAGTAATATAAATTTGTTATTGAAATAATTGCCTTAAAGGGCCAGAAAGTAATTGGTATAAAACTTCTCCATTAAAGCCATTCAATGACAAAGGGAGGAGATCACAGGTTTGTAATGCAAATTTGAATTGTTATTTAGGTGTGGGGATGATAATCAAGTAGGTGTCTTGCCCACTGATTTGCAGGCACCTTTTTAAGCCTTGCATGATAATAAAACTGATCACCTCCAGACATGTGGTTTACATTTCAGACAATGTGTGCCTGGTACATATCAAAGTCTTATTGTACTGTGCTATTCCCCCTGTGTGGTAAACTTTGTAAGTAGATTTAATAACCCATTAGAGACAGATAAATCTACCCGGGATAAGAAATTTTGAGTCAGGGATTTTTCTACTAGAAGTAATTCCTGACTTTCTTCACTAGTTAATACACAAGGGCTACTTAAAGTCAAATCCACTTGAACAATGGAGAATAAATTATGCAAAGCATATGTGGCAATTCCTAAGGAAGCATGAAGCTAAATAATGTTCCCTAGTAACTTTTGAAAATCAAGAGTATTTAATTCTTCATTACGAATTTTTATAAGTTGGGGGATAATTGCTTGTTTTTTTAACTAAATACCCTAGATACTTTAATGACTCCTCTGTCCAGATTTTATCAGTGGCAACTAGTAAACCGTAGTCTTGCAAGTGGAAGGGCAAAACTTGTAATAAGTCGAACAGAATATATTTTTTAGGTTGCAGCAAATAATAAGTCATCCATATAATGAATACATGAAACCTGAGGAAATCTTCTCTTAATAGGTTCTAGTGCTCTCTCTACAAATGTTTGACACATAGTAGGTGAGTTTATCATGCCTGGTGGCAATAATTTCCATTTAAACCTTCTATGGGTTCCTTGGAGATTAATCTGACTTAAAGTAAAAGCAAAGCATGATTGGTCCTCATCAAGTAAGAAACTAATAAAGAAACAATCTCGCAAATCTATTAGCATAATATGCCAATTTTCAGGATTCATACAATATTGGGGCAATCTAGTTGTAAAGTAGCCATAGGCATCATAGCTGCATTTAGAGCTCATCAATCAATGAGCAATCTCCATTTGTGAGATTTCTTTTTAACAACAGAAATAGGAGAGTTCTAGGTAGAGATAGAAACCTCAATATGATTTGAACCTAATTGATCTCCACCAAGTCGCATTGAGGCCGCCAACTTTTCCTTAGATAAGGGCTTTTGCTCACTGCAATCTGGACAATCTCTCTGCCAAGAAATCTTACTGAGAGAGACATGCATCTGAACATCAAGGGAAAACTAAATGAGCTCTCCACTATTCAAAGAGGTCTAGTACAATTAAGTTAATAGGTACTTACAAATATTATGGATTAAAAATGGAATGTTGGCCTTCACCATCAGTAATATCCTGATATTCAACACTTTGTTTAATAAATGAAACTGGTGTACTACTGACACCTTTTATTCTAAGTTTGATAGATTGAGTCACCCTGCCCCGAGGCCATTCAGTCTGTCTGTTTATTGTGATGTCATAGCCAGTAGATAGCAATGCTTCAAATTGTGTCTTTTCTATATAAAAATTACAACAAGGTGGTTTTTATGCTTCATTTAAAATCCAGAAAACATATTGGTATTTCATACTGCCAAAACCTCCTTGACAAGGGTTTCTAGAAGTTGATATAGACTTGTAAGCAAAGAAAATCAATTGTGCAATATGACCACTAGCATTACTATCAGAAGGTAGAGGGGAGGTAATAAGGATTTGAATTTGTCCTATGTAGTCAGAGTCTGGTACTCCTGGTACAACTAACACCACTTTAGCAATTAAACAGGAACGCCCCAAAAGTAGGTCCCAAGTCCCCCATGGCAAGGGCCCCTATATGCAAGGTATAATTCTGGAAATTAGCAAGGAAAGTTAAGGTTTGGCTTGAGGAAAGTTCCACTGCCGCACTCGCACTAGGAGCTGGTTGTAACGAAAAGATTTTGGGGAATGCTCGTTCATAGGAATGGGACCATAAGGCTTGCCCTTTGCCCCCTTTCCTGAACACCTTGTACTTTCTCCCTGCGCTGCTCCCTATGAAAGGGGAAGCATATTACGATCAATGTCAGTTTTAGATCTAAATTCTTGGGCCCAATGCACTCCACGTTTGCAGCCAGGGAATTTCCTAGGCGACTTTGTATTTGCCAGTTTCCTTTTAACACAATTCATTATAGTATCCTCTTGTCCCCACATCCAATACATTTAAATTTTCCGGATTTAGGTACTTTCACACTAGCACCCAGAGTTTGTCTCAGTAGCTTCATCTTTTGAATGTCTGAAAATACATTCCGACAAGCCATGACATGTGCTAGTACATCCCCAATCTCCTTAACAGGCAGATTCGCAGACTGACAATCTTCATTAGTAGTACAATTGCCAGTAATTTAATTAATTGATCATGAACAGAAGCTCCTTGTACTGTTCTATCGATGTTTTTCTGAAGGCGCAGTATGAAGACAAGGTAGGATTCCTGGGCCCCTTGAATAAAGCAGGCCTAAGAACCATCCTTTTCACTGTGGTGACGGACCCAACCCCATGCATCTACACATATCTCCTGCAGCCACTGGTCAATCTCCTTTGGGGTATTTACTTGATTCTGGGGGTTCTTGTAATCCCCAGTGCCTGTTCGCATAGCATGTTGTATTCTGTGAAGGACAGCATTTAGGGACTGAGCATTTTAACCTGCTCTGCCGGACACAACATCATTATACCACATTAACCATTGTAGATGTTCCTGAAGTTTTAATAATGCACTACACATAATCTTCCAATCCTCAGGAGCCAATTTTAATAAGCAGAAACAGTTGTCAAAATTCACTGTTTAACTTCAACGCCTGTGGTACATATAAAGTTACCGCTTTCCACAGCTGAGTGAAATGGGCCATATTGATACTTTCATAATGAGGGGACTGAGCTTCTCCATCAACTGAAGGGGGTCGAATATTGGGGAACCGTCGATAGTGAGGGAGAGGAACAAAATCCTCAGAGTCAGAATCTGAAGAAGAAAAAAGTAAAGGCAGGTGCTGCAGCAAAGTTCTTTTCTTCATAAGACTCATACTCATTGAAGACCTTAGCAGATATGGAGAGCCTCTTTAGCACACTGACTCCCTTGCTGAGCTATTTAGAGTGGCTTCATTTTCTGAAGAAACATTGGTAGTGGCCAAAGCTTTAGCTTTTGGCTCTACCTTTTCTCTATCAGAACTGGCAAGAGATTGCTCAGGTGTAGCCATCTCTTTAACTCCTGCCCAATTTGAGTTTTTACCTCCTTGGGCAAACTATAAGCCTTCATAGCTTTTTCCACGTCTGCCTCCAGTTCAGCTGCTGATGTTACCACAGCATCACAAGCATGATATTTAGGGCTGTACATGTTAGTGCCCAAATATACCAAAATATAAGGGGAACCTTGTCACCAAACTGATATGCCTTTACACATGGTTGTTTACTCCTTCCCAGAATTCTAAGTCTAAAGTACCTTCCTCTGGGAACCATGGATTATATTCCATTACCACCTGTATGCACTCATCTAATTGAGAACACAAGACCATAGCTCTGTTAAGTTTCAGTACATGGTCGATAAGATTAAAAAAAAAAGAGTAGATTTAGTTTGTCCCAAAAACCTGTAATATTTTATCTATTAGGAGCTCACCACTCAGTTCCCCTATCTCCTTTCAATCAAAATATCTTTCACCTACACTCGAGGAAGAGCTCAAAACCAGTTCAGCAATCTCCTAAGGATCAGTTATCAGGTCCCTGGATCTGGAAGCCAGTTGTTGGACCCAGGTATTTGTAACTGTAGTCAGGACACAGGGTATGCAAAGGAGAGTGGTCCAAAGCACACTTTTATTTAGCAGGGCCAGGGTTTATATCGGTGTAGAAATCAATTCACAACTTCAAGAGTAAAATTATTGCACAAGTATATTCCTATAAACACCAAAGTTGTGGATGTCACTACTGTAGCAGATGTTGCTATCTCAAAGGTTGTTGCTACTACAAAGGGTGTCAATACTACAAGTTGTCAGCTCTACAACAAAGGATCAAAGCAGTCAAGGCAGAAATCTATTACCAAGCTACTATTTCCTCAAGACTAATTGTCATAAATTATTGACTTCCCACTTAATTGAGAAAAGCTTTCATTGGAGCAGCTGGACAACAAGTCTCCCCAAGGAGGCTCTATAGGTGGGGCAGAGGGTGGAGCAGAGTCTCATGACAAAGGGTCATCCTTTGGCCAACAAACACAGGAGACTCCTTAATAGAGAATTTTCTCCAAAGGCATATTAGTTTGGTAATAAGCATCAGAATATCTTTGCTGAGGTTAAAAACTCCACACATCGTAGAAGTACAGAAGTGCAGGTTTTCTAGTCATATCCTGGATCGTGTTGCTCAGAATGAATCATGTGCTGTGCCTTGGCTGTTCTTTTGAAGAATCTACATACAGTTTTCGAGAGTGGTTGAAGTAGTTTACATTCCCAGCAGCAGAGCAGTAGATTTCCCCTTTCAGGGCCTTCCCTCCAGCCCTTGTTTTTGCTTGAGTTAAGATAATTACTCATTCTGACATTGGAAACAAGTTATCTCAGGGTTGTTTGTATATGCATATCAGATACTGCCAATGATGGTGATTATGTTTATGTGTTTCAATATGTTTATTTCCTCTTCAGGGTAATCTCTTTTTAGATCCATGGCGAAATTTGTGATGGATGCGTTAGGTTTTGGAGGGAATCGTTTCTTGAATACCCTGTGTATGAATAATATTAGCAAGTTATAACATTTGTCTGTTGCAAATTTACCATCTGTAATTTGGAAAAATGGTTTGTTAGGTCTAGGAATTTGGAGGAGATTTATTTGGGTCCTTCAGGTATAAAAACATAATATCCACAAATCGCGACAGTTTCACATTTTTTCCTCCCTATTTGGGTCCTCCCTATTTGGAGATTTCTTGCTATGGCTAAGGATTCCAGAAATATATTAAATAGGAGAAGAGAGATGTATTATCCTTTTCTTGTTCCTGGTTTTCAAGATAATGGTTTTAGTCCTTGCCATTTAGTATGACTTAAGCAGTTGGTCTCATACATATGGCTTTCTTTGTTTTAAAAAGGGTCTTCCTATTCCTATTTTGTTTAGGGCTTTGAAAATGTATTGCTTTGTTATTATATTGAAGGTTTGGGGCAGCCACTCTGAGAATGATGTGATTCTTCCTCTTACCTACGTCAGTTTGGTGGATTGCATTAATACTTATGAATCTGCTGTAGCAGGCTTCCAGCTGTAGAATGTAGGCTAGTTGACCATGATGCATGATTTATAATATCTGTTTTTGGATATTGCTAGGTAATATTTTGTAGAGCAGTTGTGCATCTTTGTTCCTCAGTGAGATTTGTTTGTAATATCCTTTTGGGGGTCGTTTCCTGGTTTGTGATGGTATTTGCGTGAAGGAACTAGTTTGGGGTTTCTCGCTCTGCATCAATTTCACGGGTGAACTAGGAGAATATTGGTGTTTTCCCCTCTCTTAGAAAGTGTTATAGAATTCTGCTGTGATTGCTTTTTTTCTATTGGAAGAAATTTCATTGCTTCCTGTATCGCGTCATAATTCATGTGGTTATTTAATTGATTTATACGTTCTTGCCTCAGGTTGGACAGTTTATATTTCTGTAAAAATCTACCTATTTCCCTAAAGTATTCATTGTGAGTATAGATTCTGGAAATAGTTGTTTCTGATTGTTTGGATGTCCTCGATTATTCTGGCAATATTTCTTGTGGAATACACGATGTTACCAATTTGAGAGGCTTCTCGCCTTCCTTCCATTATTCTTGAAAGTGCTGTGTCAAGATCTATTATATAACCATCACAACAAAAACAGGTGGCACTGGTATAAAGAAAAACCTTAAGAGAAATGGAATGGAATACTAAACACAGAAATAAAGTTCTAATTTTAAAAATCTTTTTTCTTATTTATTGTCAAAATTATGTACAGATAGGTTATATTTTCGTACCTTAGGCATTGGATACATTTGTTGTCTTGTTTGTTTACTACTCCCTCCTTTCCCCTCTCCATGCCCCATTTCCTTCTTTGCCCATGAGTTGTTCATGTGGTTTACACCACACAGTTTTGTAAGTTTTGCTTTTGAAGTCATTTGTCTTTTTACCCTGTGTCTCATGATTTTGGTATATCCTTTAACTTTCCTAGATCAAATATGAGTATCTATGGTATCCAGTGTACTCAGATAAGATATAGTGATAGTGCAGGTATGAACACAAGAAGGGGATACAAGAGGAACATCAACAACAGAAGCCACGGTTACACATGGCATGTTGAATGTAATTAAAACAGTGATATAACATTTGTTTCCATAATATGGAGTTCATTTCACTTAGCATCATCTTCTGTGTTCAACATCGATGTGGCCAAAAGAGAACACTACTTCATTGTTAGTGGGAATGTAAACTGGTCCAACTACTCTGGCAAGCACTATGGAGATTCCTCAGAAGGCTTAACATAGAGCTCCCCTAATACCCAACAGCCCCACTTTGGGCATCTACCCAAAAGACCAAAAACAAGAACACACTGAAGCCACCAGCACAACAATGTTCATTGCAGCACAATTTGTCATAGCTAAATTATGGGACCAACCCAGATGCCCCTCAGGATAATGTGGTACATATACAGGATGGAATTTTATGCCTCATTCAGAAAGACATCGCCCCATTCATAAGGAAATGGAAGCACTTGGAAAAATATGCTAAGTGAAGTGACCCAGACCCAAAGAATCATGGACACTATGGTCTCCCTCATAGGCAGTAATTATCATAGCTTTAGGCTAGCCACAGAAGAGGATGGCTAAAGCTGCATTCTTACAATCAGTTGATATTCAAAAAAGGAGCTACAGATACATAATTGTATTAACAGCCTCTTCAACTCCTGGTGCTGGGAAAACTGCGCAGACACATGTAGAAAATTCAAAGTTGATCCTAGCCAAACACCATGCACCAGGGCAAACTCAAAATGTATTTAGAACATCAACAACACCCCTGAATCCTCTAAACTACTGAAAAACAGAGGAGGAGAGACACTAGAACTTATAGGCACAGGTAAGGGTCACAACAGATAGTGGAGAGAATTACCAAATGAGAATACTAAAAAATAGAAAGTTTCTGCACAGCTAAAGACATACCAACCAAACTACTAAGACAGCCTATCATGTGGGAAAGGTTCCTCACCAGCAGAGAAACAGAAAAAAAGCCAAATGTCTGTCACCTACAGAGAAATAAAGAAACTAACCACCTCTGAACCCAGTAAACGAATTATTAAATGGGCAAAGTAGCTAAACAGAGACGTTACAATAGAAAAGATAAAACATGGCAAAGAAACATTTAAGGAAATGTTCACCATCCCAGGCAGTAAAGGAAATGCAAATAAAAACAACCCTGATATTCCGTCTCACTCAGGTAGATTGCTGTACACTCTGAACTCAAGCAATAAGAAATGCTGGAAGGGATATTGGGAAAAAGGAAGTCTTTAATGTTAGTTGGAGTGTAAATTAGTACATCCATTCTGAAGAACTGTATGGAGGTTCCTCAAAATGCTCAGCATAGACATAACCTATGACCCAGCCATATTACTCCTCGACATCTATTCTGAACAACATGTCTCAGGATATCATAAAGACATCTGGATATACATGTTCATGGCTGCACAATTTACAACCGCCAAAATATGGAGAAAACACTGATGCCCCACTACAAGCGAAGGGATCCATAAAATGGGATACCTATACATGAGGTAATATTACACAGTGATTTCAAATGATAAAATATTGTTATTCTCAGGCAAATAATGAGAACTTTAACAAATATTGTTGAGTGAGACAAGAGTAGAACACAAAAACCAAGGGGAAAGGTTCCTTTATATAAGACTGTTAGGATGGGTGAGGGGACAGTAGAGACCAGGACGGCAAAAGAAAATCCTTTTCAAATGGTATTTCCACAGGTTTGCCTCAGTGACGTTACATAATGTGTCTAAAACCAAACAAGTACTAAACGAGAAGGTCTAGAATAGATATAACAGTAGATAACAATAGCTCAGCAGCTAAGTACATATGACTGTAAAAGAGGAGAATAAGTAAAACAACACCAAGAGGACTCAGGAGGATTCTATTGTTGATGTTACATTTAAAGTTCTAGGATTATTGCCTTTGTCATAAGTTACATATTACTGTATAGGATTTTGGTATACTAGGTATTGTATATATGCCTACCTGCTCTAGGGAAGGGAAAAAAATCAAGGGTATATGATATCACATGAAATGTATGCACTGTCTTATGTATGTGTACACTTTTGCACATCACTTTGTCAACACTTTAATGAATAATCACACACACACACACATACACACACACACATACACAACATCTAGCCTTAATATGAAACCTTTTTATGTCTATATAGCATGTCCACTGAGCTAACAAATAATATATGCATGGTTTGTGAGTAATTTTTGCAGGGATTTTCCCTGATATGCAGAGTTAAAGGCTAAGTCTGCCCGAATACATGTTTCAAGATCCTGGAACCTACTAAATTGAGTTTAAATATTAGGGTGTGTGTCAGAATTAGTTTCCTTGCTTTAGGTTAATGAGATTGCTTGTGATAACAATCTCACATGTTACACCAGGCACATGACACGACATCAACCTTGATCATTTGTGTTGAGTTTATGTGTTGTAACCAAAAGGAAAATGACGGTAGCCTTCTACTGGCCTTAATAAAAAGTCAAGACCCGGGCTGGGGATATGGCCTAGTGGCAAGAGTGCCTGCCTCATATACATGAGGCCCTGGGTTCAATTCCCCATCACCACATATACAGAAAATGGCCAGAAGTGGCGCTGCGGCTCAAGTGGCAGAGTGCTAGCCTTGAGCAAAAAGAAGCCAGGGACAGTGCTCAGGCCCTGAGTCCAAGCCCCAGGACTGGCAAAAAAAAAAAAAAAAAAAAAAAAAACAACCAAAAAAAAAAAAAAGTCAAGACCCAGGCGTCAAAATGCATTCCAAATTATAACATTTTATTCTCTCAAGGAATGTCATGTTTTATATATTCATGATAGTAAATTGTGGGATATGGCTAGGTGCTAGGGAAATGTATTTCTAATTAAACTTCACATAACAGAAATCCTTAAGCTCAACTGAATTACAAAAACTTACCTTTTAAAATATCTCTGTTGCGTTGATATTTTCTATTATAAAGCTAAGAAACTTAATATGAATCAATTTTTAATCTGTCTGAATAGGAATGGAGATCGGCCTAGAGACACATTAAGAATGCTCTATAACACAGGCCAAAAAAAAAAAAAAAAAAAAAAAAAGCAAAGCAAAATGACCCTCACATTCAACATAGCCCCAAGAAAAATGTCCATTAGCAGGAATACTACTAATAAGAAATGCTGGAGGACATATGACCAAAAGTAAACGCTATGAAATTATTGATGCAGATATACACTTGTTCAATATTGCTGCCACCTATGATCCCACAAAGGAAAGTTTAGGGGAAATCAATCCTTCATTACTTCAGCACCCCAGATGCTAAAACGCAAAGAAACATTACTTATTTCTTGAAAGGTCAAGTAAACACACCAATCCCCAAAACAACACTGATGAAAAACAAATGAAGAAAAAAAAATCCTGTGATGATGGCTGAAATTAACAAAAATATGAACATTAAATTCCATTAAAAAAATCAAGAACACAGAAAGTTATCCTTGAGAGAACATTGGGACATGAAGAAAGAAATGGAAGTACAAATAGATACAGCCAGTCCGTGGTGGTAGATTAAACAATGAAGGATCAATCAATGTTTTCCTGTCAAAAAATAATTATTTCAAAAATATGCCTCAAGATTACTCTTCCTGGAAGCAGAAATTGTGGGGATCCTGACCCCCTTGCCATGTAGTGCAGAAGCAATATTTTGATCATACCACACACAGATACTTAAGCAAACCCAATTTCAGGAAACAGTGAGTAAAGAATATCGTGAGTTCTATTGACCTCATTTTATTTTCAACCCTTCAGAATCCAGTACTGAAGTATCAAACTGCATGGAATTTCATGCAGTATATATGTTGCACAATTGTCTGACTCTCTACTCATAAGTATAACAACTTCTGACCCTACTGGATTTTTTTATTGTAAGGGCATGGAATACAGCTTTTTGAATATATAAACGAATTTGAATTCACATAAAAACAGATTTTGATTATGTTACAATGAAATTGAACATAGCCGACTAATGATGGAAGTCCTACTGAAATTCTATCACAATTTTTTTTATAACGCAGTCTTACTGATGACAAAGTTTTGCTTAGCATGCGTCATTTTAGGAGTAGACATACAAATCTCTATGAAATTGCTGTAAGATATAAAATATAATTTTTATTTTACACTACAGGAATAATATGAACATTGAAAGAAAATATTTACTCTTAATAGATTCAATTGTGAAAACACCAACATGAGTATCAACATATAACAAAGTGTGCCTATATTACCTTTATTGAACAATAGCTCTTGGCACTGACAGTAAAATATTGAAGAAAACTTGAATTGATTTATTGTGAGCAACAGAAGTGTAATTGCTCATTTTTTCCTCACTATTTGTGAAGGAAACTTATCAAGTGACCTGCAATGAAAACCGCATTCATTCAAATAAAATAGTTCACAATTAAGGGTTATTGGAAAGAAAACTTTCTTCTTTTAGTCATCACAATTTTATTGATTTAAATCAGACATTTTCTTTCTGAATCTGCTAATAGTGGGTTGTCCATGACTTTTGTAACAATGGACACTGTCAATTCTGTGTTTGGTAAAGATTGCTTTTTCTTATATAGATAGACAACAATGGAGTAATGTTTCCTTATTTTTAATATTATTTACAGTATGATTAAAGTATGTACATATGAACAAATGTATATGTGAAGTAGTGTTTGATTGTCTCTTTTGGACATCTTTCTCCCAAGGTTGACCACTTTTTGTCTCCGTGTGAATTGGTATCTGACTCCTGTGGGCAGGGAAAGAGGGATAAGAGGGGAGGGAAGGTGGGCGTAAAATGACGGAGAGGGTAATAGGTATAAAAAAATTGTACTCACTAACTTATGTGTGCAACTGTAACCCCTCTGTACATCATCTTGAAAACAAAAAATAAATAAAAAATGATAAAAAAAAGAAGCAAGGAAGTTTTCTTCCAATCCGGGAAACCCAGGCTAAGATTGATTCAAAAGATTATTCTATGAAACATTAAAATCTAGATAATATCAAGTCTACTCACAATCTTCTGTGAAATAGTTGCAGAGAGAGAAAAATGCTAAACACATACTAAGAAGCTAATATCAAAACCATCCAAAAAACCGTCAAAGACACAAAATATATAGAAAATGACAGAGCAATCTATCTTATGAACACTGATGAAAAACTCCTCAACGAAATATTAGCTAACAGATTCCAGAAAGAGTTTTTAAAAAATCATACAACATGATGTTGTAGTCTTCAGTCCACAGATGCAAAGCTGTTTTAAAATACCTACAGGGATAATGATATCCACCCCACTAACATACTTAAGACCAAGAATCACATAGGTCTCTGAGTCAAAGCCCAAAAAGCCTTTGACAAAATACAACAGACTTTCACCCCCACTGTAAGTTGCATACTTCATTGTCAACACAGTGTCTAGGAAGTATCACTGTTCTATTGATACACTGCTTGTCCTTTGTCTCAGTTTCAGTACAACTGACAAAGTCCTCATATCTAAAATATACTTGGAACTAAAAAAATTAAGTCCTCCCCATCAAATCCTGAAAGAATTACCTACACCATTAGTAAGTGGGTAGAAGACTTAAAGACAGACTTCTCTGCAAAGGAAATAATAATGGTCAATAGACACAGGAAGAAATGAGCAACGGGGAATTCTGCAAAATCATGTCATAGATTATCTGTTTTTCAAAATCCATTCAGGTACAAAAAATTGAAAGGATTGTACTGGGTCAATATTATTGACAATTTACAAAAGATTAAGAGGCAGCTAGAGGAGCTCCAAAAAGAGATGGGTAAGATGATCAGAAATGACTGGCATCTCCAAGACTGGTTCTGCTGGCTCTGGCATGTTCTGGGCCAAGAACTTGCCATAGTGGAAACATTCTTGTGGTTCCCTGCCTGTTCCAATGTCTACCTTCTAGCATCCACCAGAGCTATCTCAGACAGAAGCTGAAATCATCCTGTCGCAAACAAGAAAATACAACAGCCCAAGGTGTCCCTGAGATGTGAAATTTGGGGGCGGGGAGCATAGAGTTAGTGTCTGTAAAGTATAAAACTTCTTATCAAATGATATTTCTAATTGTTTTTGCCAGTGATGTTACAATATATCTGCAAGGGATGGGAACAGGAGAATTTTATTATTTTTCTTATGTTTAATATAGTAAATGAAAAAACCTGTGGAGTCCCCCTTTGGCGACTGGATATGAGTTTGGTACAATTAATTCCAGTGATGGTTGTTATGTTTCTGTGTTTCATTACCATTTTTATTTCGTCTTCTGTGAAGTCTGTTTTCAGATCCATGGTGAACTTCATGATTGATTTGTTGGATTTAGGAGGGATTAGTTTCTTGTAGCCCCTGCATGTGAGAAACATTAACCTATTATAATATTTGTCTGTTGCATTGCTGTTTGGCTGTCTGTCTGGTTTCGCGACCATGACCTTAGCTGTGCAGAACATTTTTAGTTTAATGTAGTCCCATTTTCCAATCTTTCACCAATCTGTTGTGTGCCTCAGACTCTGTTCAGGAAGTTCCTCCCTAGGCGTAGAAGACCTGATATCTTAGCTACTCTGTTCTATTATAGTTACTAGGATTCACATTTGATGTTGATATCTTAATCCATTTTGAGTTGACATCGGTGCTGGTATTATGCTAGGGTCAGCTTTGATTTTTTATTTCTGTGCTGATCCTTTTTCCCCATCTCCAATAATTGAAGATGCTAATTTTTTCCATTGTATGTCTCTCATACCTTTGCCAAATATCAGCTGACTGCATGTCTCTGGTTTCTTTGAAGGTGTTCTGCCATATTGTATTCATCATGCATCTCGTTTTTGGCATTAGAAGTTTGTATTTTTTTAAATAATGCTCTTGTAATAGAGCTTGAAAGCAGGCATTTTGATACCTCTGTTGCTGCTTCTTTTGCCTTCAATTACTTTTGCTGTTCTAGATCTTCCTATTTCAAAAGAATTTTTGTATTGCTTTTCCTATTTCCTTAAAGAATATAGTTAGATTTTCATGAGTTTTCAGTGAATTTCTATAACATCTTTAGCAATATTGAAAGTTTACAATATTGGTTCTCCTTATCCATGAACATTGAAGGATGAGAAAGACAATTCTGGCCCTGAAGAGTATGCCCCTGCCCTCAGGGACATGGCATGACAGCACAGTTTGTACTGAAACCACATAGGATTTTGTATTCTGTTTTTGGATTCTGCTAGCTAATATTTTGTTTAGGAGTTGTGCATCTTTGGTCAAATTTAAGATTGCCTTCTAATGTCATTTTTGTATTGTACTTGTCTGGTTTTACCATGATATTAGCTTCATGGAGAAGGGTTATGATTTCTCTCTCTACATAAATTTCGCAAAAGAGCTTGAGGAGAATCGATGGTTTCCCCTCTTAGAAAGTTTTGTAAAATTGGATGGAGAATCCATCTTGGCTTTATTAAATTGGAAGATATTCCATTCCTTTTTGTATCTCATTTTATTTCATGGCTTTATTTAAGTTTTTTTATATCTTCTTGCCTCAGTTTGAGCAGTTTATGTTTATGTAAAACTTCATCCATTTCCCTCAAGTGTTCATTCTTTAGTTAGTTTAGTTTCTGGAAATAGTTGTTATTTATTATTTGGATACTCTGGATTATCCAGGCAATTATGACTGGAGAGTCCCTGAGGGACTCTTCTCCCATTCTTTAATTTTTCTTGAAAATGATCTGTCAATTTTATTAATTTTCTTAAATATCTAGCCTTTATCTGAGACAATTTGTGGGGATTATAAAGAGAGCCAAAGACTAAGTAACACCATATCCTACATGGATCTGAAAGAGCTGTAGACTTTTTCACCCCACAGAGGTCCCGTACATATTCTTCTCAGCAGCTCATGGAACATACTCAAAAGTAAATCATGTCATAGTACACACAAAGAACTTCAGCAAATAGTACAGAATTGACATTATCCCATGTATTCTATTTGATCACAATGGAATAAACCTAACCATCAATAAGAAAGGATACCACAGAAACTACACAAATAGTTGCAGGCTAAACCCAAAACATACATCTAAAATTTGAGACAGAGAGCAAATTAAGGACAAAATTAACGAATTCATAAGCCACAATGACAATGAAAATACAACAAAAAGAAATATGAGAGACAGCAAATGCAATGCTGATGTTCAAGATGTTTGCCTGGACAGCACACATTAAAGAATGGAATAAGAACTGGTAAATAGGCTCATGGTGCAGCTAAAAGGTGTAAAAAGTAAAACCTTGAGAGAAATAAGAAAATAGGAAAACAGGAAAAGATGAATCTAAAACAACTTGGAGGAGAGAGATAAAAAAGTTTAAAGAAGAGATAAATCTGATTGAGATTTGAAAGTCCATTCAACAAATAAATAAAACTAAAAAGTTGGTTCTTTCAGAAACCGAATAAAATTGAAAGACCCATTGTAAGACGTACAAAAGAAGAGACTCATATTGGTTAAATGAGAGACTATGAAAGAAAAGTTACAAAAAATAAAGAAGACATTCAAACACACATAAGACACTATTAACAGAACGTTTACTCGCTAAAGTATGAATCTTCTACAGAAAAGGATCAATTCTTAGAGAAGTATAAACTGCCCAAACTGAATCAAGAAGAAATAAATCAATGAAATAAACCAAAAACTTACAGCAAGATACAGGAGCTAATCAAGAGTCTCCAAAGAAAAGTCGATGCCTGGAAGGTTTCCCCAGTGAATTCTACAAAACCTTCAATGAGGATCTAATAGCAATACTCCTCCAACTGTTCCTGAAAATAGAAACTAAGGAGGAAATTCCAAACTCATTCGATGAAACTAATATTAGACTCATCCCCACACCAGGCAAAGTCCAAACAACAAAAGAAAATTATAGACCATTATTACTAAAGAATATAGATGCAAAGCCCCTTAACAAAGTATTAGATGACAGGCTCCAGAGACTGATCAAGAACATTATACATCATGATCACTTATGCTTCAGTGGACCTACACAATGACGGTTCAACATCTGTAAATCAATAAACATAATTCAACAATTCAACACAGGTGACACAAAGAACCACATTATCATCTCAGCTGATGTCCAAATAGTCTATGACAAAATAGAACAACCATACATGTTAAAAGCTCTGGAATGAGCAGGAATAGAGAGAATAGTCTTTAAAACAATGAAAGCCATATACAACAGACCAACTGCTATTATGATATTAAATGGGGAGAAACTAAGACCATTTCCCCTGAACACAGGAACAAGACAATAATGCCCACCCACCCTGCTTTTACTCAACATAGTGCTGGAATCCCCAGCCATAGCAGTAAGGCAAGAGGAGGACATCAAATTATCCACATTGGCAAAAAAGAAATCCCAAAATCCCTATTTCCAGATGACCACATCTAATATCCAAGACATCCCAGAAATTCAGAAAATAACCCACAAATTCATATGGAACAGTATAAGACCTAGAATAGACGAAGAAATTCTACCCCGAAGAAGCAACACAGCAGAATTCATAATACAAGACTTCAAGTTCTATTATAGAACCATTATAACAAAAACAACCTGGTATTGGTACAAAAAAAAAAAAAAAAAAAACATGTGACAGCTAATGAAATTGAAGATCAGACCCTGAAATAAAGCTGCATTCTTACAGTCAACTGATATTCGCCAATGAACTGATATATACAAGAGAAAACATAGCATCTTCAACTACTGGTGCTGGGAAAATTGTGCAGGCACAAGTAGAAAATTCAAAGTTGACCCTAGCTTATCATCATGCACCAAGAAAAACTAAAAATGGATTCAGGATCTCAACATTACACCAGAATCCTTGAAAGTAGTAAAGAACAGTGTAGGAGAGACACTAGAACTTACAGGCAGAGGTAGGATTTCCTGAATATAGTCCCAAGCTTACAACAGATAGGGGAGAGACTACACAAATGGGACTACTAGAAAAAAAAAAGTTTCTGCGAAACTAAAGCTATAGCCACCAAACTACAAAGACATCCAACCCTATGGGAGAGGATCATCACCAGCTCAGCAACAGACAAAGCCCTAATTTCCATCATCTACAGAGAATTCAAAAACTAACCCTCTAAAACCCCAGTACACTAAATATTAAATGGACAAATGATATAAAGAGCGACTTCACAGAAGAAGAGACAAAAATGGCAAACTAAACATATGAGGAAATTTTCAACATCCCCTGCAGTAAAGGAAATGCAAATAAAACATCCCTGAGATACCACCTCACTGTCATGAGAAGATCCTATATTCAACTCAGGCAATAATAATTCTGGAGTGGATGCTGGCAAAACAGAAGCCTCCTCCACTGTTAGTTGAGGTGCAAATTATTTCATCCAGTTAGGAGAATTGTATGGAGGTTCCTGAAAAAGCTCAGCATATACAGAACCTATGACCAAGCCATAATTCTACTAGGCATCAATCTTGATCAACAGGTCTCATGATATTATAAAGATATCTATAAACACATATTCATCGCTGCACCATTCACAATAGCCAAAATATGAAAAGAACACAGATTCCCCACTACAGGTGAAGGGATCCAAAAATGTGGTGCTATACACAATAGAATTCAACATAGCGATTTGAAATGAGAAAATATTGGTATTCGCAGGGAAGTCAGCAGAACTTGAACAAATAATGTTGAGTGAGAAAAGCCTGTAACACAAATAACAAAGGGGTATAGTCTCCTTGATATATGAGTGCTTGTGTGTAGGCTGGGAGAAAAAAGTAGAGACCAGGTTGGCAAAACAAGTATCTTCTTTTCCAATGGTATTTCCACAGGTTTGGGTCAAGGAAATTACATTATGTATGTAAATCCAAACAATTACTAAACATTAACAGGTCTAGAATAGAGTTATCAGTGGATCCCAATAGCTCAACAGCTTATGTACATATGCTCATAGAATATAAGGATAAGCAAAAACAACTCCAAGAGAATTGCACTGGGGGAATTATGTTCTTGACCTTACATTTAAAGTTCTAGGTGAATTTTCTTTGGCATAATCTAAATGGGTTTCTATATATGATTTTGGTACACTGTGTATTGCACAAATGCCTACCTGATGTAGGGAAGGGAAAGAACACTGAGTGTGTGGGACATCAGATAATATGTACTGACTGCCTTATTATGTAACTGTACCCCTTTTGCACAGGACATTGTCAAACAAAAAAATTCTAGCCTTACCCTGAGACCTTTTGATATCTATTTACCATGTCAACTTAGCTTACAAATATTATAAGCATATTTATGAGTCATTTTCATATTGATTTTCCGTTATATCTACTTTTGAAGGCTAAATCTCAGGGAATACGATTTTCAAAATCATGATAGCAACTATAGTCTAAAATTTAGGACGTGTAGCAGTTTATGTTTCCTTGCTTTAGATTAATGATATTGCTTGTGACAATAAACTCTCAAGTTAACCAAAAACAAGACAAGAAATCATACTTTATCATTTGTATTTAGTTTATTTGTTGAGACCAAAAAGAAATGAAAGGAGACCTCTACTGTCCTTAGTAAAATCTCACGACATCAAAACAGATTCTGGTTCCCCTAAACACAGGTGTCTAGCTATATTCCAAATAAAAAGATTGTAATCTCTCGAGGAATATCAGATTTTAAATATTAAAGTTAGTGAATTGTGGGATATATCTTGTTGCTAGGGAAATGTATTTCTAAACAAACCTCACATAACAGAAGTCCTTAAGTTTATCTGAATTACAAATATTTACAAAATATATGTTGTGCTAATATTTGCGATTATAAAGAAAATGAAATTAATACCATCAATTATTAGTCGGTCTGAGTCGGGTTTGAGAATGGCCTGGAGACACATGATGAGTGCTCTATACCACAGGCTGCAAGAGAAATGCAAATCAAAATGACTATCATATTAGACATAGCCCCAAAAGAATGTCCATTATCAGGAAAAATATTAAACATAAAAAAGGAATACTGTCAATAAGAAATGTTGGAAGCCTTCTGGACGAAAGGAATGCTATTAAATAATGAAACAGATATATACTTGTTCAATAATGGTGCCACATATGAGCTACCAATGTGTAGTAAAAGGGGAATCAAGCCTTTATAACTCCTGCATCCCAGATGCAAAATCACAAAGAACTATTACTAATTTCATAAATGGTCGTCAACCCCCCCACCAAGCCCCATAACAATACTGATGAAATACAGAAAAATGTTCTTGCTATGACAGCTGAAATTGCCAGAAGAATCAACACATGATCCCATAAAAACAAATGTCAGGAACACAGAAACTATTTCTTGATGGTACATCAAAAATAAGGAAAGAAATGGAAGTAAAAATAGATACAGCCAACTCCTCATCTAAAGAAGAACCTCATATATTGAGGCCAACAGTGCATGAAAAAGACTCAAAATTCAATTACTTCACATAAGGAACTATCACATGGATAGCTGATCAAGCTACCAATAACAGGTCAATTTCCATAAAGCTAATCATATTGGAGTCTGCATATCCAAGGACCGAAAAGAAGAATCGAGGATCTCATGATCTAAGACAACTCCACTGATATTCGACAGAGGGACTATCACACTCGAAAACGCCATCAAACATCATGTAGGATTTATCCACGAAACACAGGACAAATTCAGGAGACATAATCTGCACATTGTTGGAAAGAATAAAGGAATAGTATATCAGAGCAGAGATATACCACTCATATTCAATAGAATTATTGCAGAGAATTACACCAATCTCAAAGCGGAAGCCTTACAGAAGCAGAAGAAGCATCCTGACCACCTAAGAGACCATAACCTACAGGAAAAACAACCAGACACAAAAAATTAAAGAGTTCAGAACTCTACAACAAGAAAACATATCAGAATCATGTCAAAACTCTCCATTAAAATTTTTGATGAAGGACAGCCTGGAAGAACACAATTCAAGCACTAAAAGCCAGCAACTATTTGAATATCCATCTAATTAGAATACACATTCAATGGCCCAACAGTACACTAGAGGAGACAGGGTTCCCAAAACTATGCATGTGCCCCATCCACAGAGGATACCCAAGTCCCACTTGCAAGCTGTGTGAACCAGAGTAACCCAGGATATTACCAACAAGGGATGCAGTTCAAAGCAGATCCACCCCCGAATACTGAAAGCAAGTCAAACATGGTAAGCAGCAAAATATACTGCTAGCCATTGCAAGGAAACCAGAGACTAGAAAGCCCATCCAAACAAGGAAGGAAGACTCCATTTGTTCCCAACAATTTTTAAGATTTTATTTATTTTTTCCATTTCTGTAATGTCATTGAGTTTTTATATTCTTTTTTTACCTGTTTGTTTTTAGCAAAAAAATTTTTCGGTTATTTGATTTTCCAGTTTTTTTTTTCACTTCTTTAAAATAAATTTTCTCTGTTTTGTGCATTTGTCTTCCACTATTTTTTCTTTATTTTCCTCTTCACATTCTCTTTCTTTAAAATTACTTTCCCTGGAATAACACCTCCACTCTTCTCTGTTAACTGAATTGTCTATCCTTTTAAACGTCTTCGTTCTACCAATACTACTCTTCTTCACATTTCCACGTCACTGTAAATAACCCACAATTATCACCCTCCCCCATATTATTTTACTCTTTTCTCTTCATTGCCGCTAACTGACCCTCCTGACTTATTTACAGGAACTCCAGATTCCATTGACTCAGGTTATTGGGGAGAGGGTATCCCTGCTCAATCAGAGTGAATCAAATGGGTTCAAAGACAAAGCCAGCCAGTCCAAAAAGAACTTAATATACTAACAAAATTTGCTCATATGATTGTAACAGTAAATACGTAACTACTGAGTACAGGGTACAGGATTTGTTGTTATATCAAAATTGTATTCTTCAGGAACACCAATCTCATATAACATACAGGTATACAAGGTATCTCTATATAATTGTGAACTTCAAAGATTTACACAACAGATCTTGGTAAGGTATGCATGAGGTCTTCAACAGTGCTCACAAGTGTTTCTAGATTGGATTTCCCATACCAAATGGGCAGAGGAAACACAAGATCGACGGCAAAAAATGGTGTGTCATTTCACTGTATAAACAAACAGGAAGCAGAGCAGCCAATCAAAGAGAAGACAACCCTCAAAATGCTGTACAAAGTCTACTGATAAACATGATAAATAAAAATTGTGAATCTCTCCAGGAAACCATTCTATAGCATGAAAAGGCAAAGCAAAAATTAATGGAGAGGGCTGTGAATATAGCCAAGTGGCAAGAGTGCTTGCCTCCTACACATGAAGCTCTCGGTTCAATTTCCCAGCACCACATATATGGAAATCGGCCCGAAGGGGCGCTGTGGCTCAGGTAGCATTGTGCTAGCCTTGAGCAGGAAGAAGCCAGGGATGGTGCTCAGGCCCTGAGTCCAAGGCCAAGGACTGGCAAAAACAACAACAACAAACAAACACATAATGGAGAATTTCATGGCTTCCACAAATAGAAAGATAAATGAGCTTCAAGAGTAAAATGAAAAGATAGCTACCCAGCAAAAAGATATGAGAGACAGCACTCAAAACCAACTTAATGAAGTTGATGAAGTCAAAAAGTCAATGCAGTACCTAAAAGATGACATGGAAAACATTAGGAAAGACGAGAGGGAAGAAAAAGGGAATCGAAATCAAGTAGCTAGCCTAGAGTCCCGACAAGCTGAGGTAGACGATCAAAACTCAGGAGCTGAAGATTCTCTAAAGTTGATGGAGAAAGTTCAAAAATCAATACAAAACCAATCTCATCGACAAAACAGATCGCTCCATGAGCTCAAGACACAATCAGGAAGCTCAATTTAAGACTAATATGTATTGAGGAAAACCTGTAGAAATAATTTAATGGAATAGGCAACAAAACATTAGCCAAATCCTTCCCAAATATCCAGAATGATAGGCCTATACAGATACAGGAATCATTTACAACTCCAAACCGACCAGACCTGAACAGGATATCCCAACAACAAATGTGATCAAAACAGGATCAATACACTCCAAGGACAGAATCCTTAAAGCTGTTAGGGAGAAAAAACAATCACATATAAAGGAAAAGCAATTAGAATTAACCCAGACATCTCAGCAGAGACCATAAAAGCAAGGAGATCCTGGGATGAGGTATACCAATCCCTAAATGAAAATAACTACCAACCATGAAAATTGTATCAAGCTAAACTCTCATTCAAAACCCAAGGTCAAATAAAAGCCTTCCACACTAAGGAAAAAGTGAAACAATATATCGCCACCAAACCAGCTACACATGAAATCCTCAAAGACGTGCTATAAAGGAAAAATAATCAAGATCACAATACAGACAGAGAAATGAACCCTAAATAGTAAACTAGAATACTAGATCAAGAAATGGGAAGACACAGCATTTAACAAGGTAGCTGTAATGAAAGGAACAAATGATCATCTCTCAATCCTAACTCTCAATATTAATGGACTTAATTCTCCAATCAAATGACATAGGCTCATAAGTTGGATCAAAAATCAAGATCCATTTTTCTGCTGCCTCCAAGAGACACATCTATCCAGCAAAAGTAAACATCTTGTAAAAGTAAAATGCTGGAATCAAATCTATCAATCCAATGGCGCCTATAAACAGGCTGGCATTGCAATCCTAGTATCAGATAAAATTGCCTTCAAATTAAAAACAGTAAAAAGAGACAAAGAAGGTTACTACATTCTAATAAAGGGATCTCTGCTACAGGAGGATATAACCATCCTATATATCTACACACCAAATACAGGAGCACCCAATTTCATCAAACGAACACTACTGACTACAATCATTCACAGACCCAAACACATTGATAATTGGGGAATTTAACACTCCACTATCACCTTTGGACAGATCAACATCCAAAAACTGAAAAAAGAAACCACAGAAATAAAAACCTGCGTAGATCAACTAGACTTAACCGACATCTACAGAATATTCCAACCAGCAACGACATAACACACATTCTTTTCAGCAGCACATGCAACATTCTCCAAAATAGATCACATCTCAGAACACAAAGAGAATCTGTACAAATTCATAATCAAGAAAACCATTGCCTGCATTTTCTCAGACCACAATGGAATATAATTAGAGTTCAACTCAAAAAGGCACCACAGAAAATCCTACAATACATGGAGAGTAACAAAACCAGTGGGTCATTAAAGAAATTAGAACAGAAATTCAAATATTTATGGAATTCAACCAAGATGAGTATATAAAATACCAGCTACTTTGGGACACAGCAAAGGCAATACTCAGAGGAAAATTTATATCTCTGAGGACGTAAACCAACAAATTGGAGAAACTCAAAAATTTAAGTATGTGACTCAATAATTTAAGGATGCACCTTAATCATCTTGAAAGAGAACAACACGCCAAACCTCAAGTAACTCGAGGGACACAAATAATTAAAATCAAATTATAATTAATGAATTAGAGACAAGGAAAACAAAATTTAAAAAAATCAACAAAACAAAGAGTTTGTTCTTTGACAAAATTAACAAGGTAGACACACACCTAGGAAACCTGACCAAAAAAAGAAAGCAGCAAACCCATATAAACAAGATCAGAAATGAAGCAGATAAAATCACTACTGAAACTTCCAAAACTCAGACCATAATAAGGGACTATTTTGCAATGTTTATGCCAAAAAATTTGAGAACATACATAAAATGGATGATTTCCTAGGAAAAAATTGATAGCCCCGAACTCAACCATGAAGATTTAAACCTTCTTAACAGACCCATATCCAGCATTGACATAGAAAGAGCAATAAGTGATCTCACATGCAAGAAAAGCCTATGTCCAGTTGGATTCACAACAGAAGTCTACAAGGCCTTCAAAGAAGAACTCACACCAATATTTCTCAAATTCTTCAATGAAATTGAAATAGAAAGTTCAGTACCAGACACACTCTATGAAGCCAGTATAACTCTCATCCCAAAAGCAGGCCAGGACTCATTACAGAAAGAGCACTATAGACCTATTTACCTCATGAACAGAGATGCAAAAATTCTCAAAAAGCTTCTGGCAATCGACTTCAACAGGTCATCAAAAAGAATCATACTCCCCAACCAAACTGGATTCATCCCAGAGATGCAAAGATGGTTCAATATACACAAGTCAAATAATGTAATCCATCACGTAAACTGAAGCAAGATAAAGAACCACATGGTTATGACTGGATTTGGAAAAGGCATTTGATAAAATATGATCCTATACGTAAAGAACCCCATAGACACTACTCCCAAGCAACTAGAGCTAATACAAAACTTTGAGAAAGTTGCAGGGTATACAATATACCCTAAAAAATCAATGGGTTTCTATATGCTAATGACCCGAATGCCGAGGCTGAAATCAGGAAAGCAACTCTTTTTGTAATAGTCTCAGAAAACATAAAATACCTAGGATGAGCCATAAACAAAGATGGAAAAGACCTCTAGGATGAGAACTTTAAAAAACATGAAAAAAGAAATTAAGGCAGAACTAAGGAAATGGAAAAACCTCCCATGCTCCTGGATTGGGAGAATTCATATAATCAAAATGCCAATATTGCCAAAGGCTATGTACAAATTCAATGCAATACACATTAATATCCCAACACTATTTTTAATGTAATCGATGAAGAAATTCAGAAATTCATATGGCACCATAAAAGACCCATAATAGCAAAAACAATCCTAAGCAGAAAGAACAGTGCTGGAGGAATTACAATCCCCAATTCAAGCTGTATAATAAAGTTATAGTATTAAAAACAGCTAGGTTTTGGCACCGGAACAAGACTGTAGACCAAAGGAACAGAATTGAAGGTGCAGAAATAAACCCACAGAACTATGGCTACTTAATCTTGATAAAGGAACTAAAAAAAAATAGCCTGGAAGAAAGATAGCCTCTTTAACTAATGGTGTGGGCAAAACTGGTTCATCACATGCAACAAACTAAAACTAGATCCTTATATATCATTATATCAGCCTGCACCAAAATCAACTACAAATGGACCAAAGACCTCAAAATTAAAACAGGTATGCTGAAAACACTAAAGGAAGAAATAGGAGAGACCCTTGGGCTCCTTGGCACAGGACCAAATTTTCATAACAAAGACCAACAAAAGCTACAAATTAAAGAAAGAATGGACAAATTGGACTGCATCAAACAGCAGAGCTTCTACAGGGCAAAGGACACAGCTCGCAAGATAACCTGAAAGCCCACAGATTGGGAAAAGATTTTTGCTGGACATACAATGGACAAAGGTCTCATATCTAAAATATATGCAGAACTAAAAAAATTATATTCCTCCCAAACAAAACCGCAAAGAACCAATAGCCCCCTCAACAAGTGGGCTAAAGACTTAAAAGAGACTTCTCTATAGAAGAAATGAGAATGGCCAAGAGACATAAAAAAACTGCTCTACATCACTAGCCATAATAGAAATGCAAATAAAAACAACGTTTAGATTCCACCTCACCCCAGTAAGAATGTCCTGTATAAAGAAAAATAAAAATAACAAATGTTGGTGGGGATATGGCCAAAAGGAAACCCTACTTCATTGTTGGTAGGAGTGTAAAGTGGTTCAGCCACTCTGGAATGCGGTATGGAGATTCCTCAGAAGGTTAAACATAGAGCTCCCGTATGACCCAGCAGCACCACTTTTGGAAATCTACCCAAAAGACCACAAACAAGAACACACTAACGCCACCAGCACAACAATGATCATCGCAGCCCAATTTGTCATAGGTAGAATATGGAACCAACCAAGAAGCCCCTCCGTAGACGAATGGATCAGCAAATGTGGTACATGTACAAAACGGAATTTTATGACTCTATCAGAAAGATTGACATTGTCCCATTGATAAGGAAATGGAATGACTTTGAAAAAATTATACTAAGTGAACTGAGCCAGACCCAAAGAAATATGGACTGTATGGTCTCCCTTATAGGGAATAATTAGCAGAGGTTTAGGCAAGTCACAGAAATGGATCACAAGAGCCCCAGAGTTATACCCTTATAAACACATAAGATGATGCTGAGTGAAATGAACTCCATATTATGGAAACGATAGTTATATCAATGTTGTAACTAATTGCAACATGCTATGTGTAACCATAGCTTCTATTATTGATAATTTTCTTGTATCCCCTTCCTATGCTGGACCTGCACTACCATTGTATCTTATCTGAGTACATTGGATAATGTGTATACCGGATTTAGAACTAGGAAACTGAAAGGGAATACCTAATTCGAGAGAAACAGAGTCCAAAAGACAACCAACTATAAAAGCAATTCTTGCAAAACGGTTGGTAAAAATGAACTTTACAACTTATTGTGGGGCAAGTTGACAGGGGAAGGGTGGAGAGGGAATGAAGGAGGAGGTAACAAACAGAATAAGAAATGTATCCAGTGTCTAACATATGAAACTCTAACATATCTGTACATCATTTTGACAATAAGAAGGAAAAAAGAAAGATTAACCAGACTGTTCTTCCAATGGCTAAAAATAGAAAATAATAATCTTATTTCCAGTTTTTATTGTCTTTTCCATTTAATTTTATGATATAATAAACATTTAGAAATGTCTTTTAATTATATTTAGAAATTGAGTATTAAAATAGGGAAATGCCCTGATATATCCAAAAGTTATAGTAGTAGCAGATTTTGATTCATTCAAACAAATTTCATATCCACCACAACGTGTAAGGTAAATATTGTTGGGAAACTCTGGTGTCTCCTTGTAAAAAGTATTTTAATGTAGAAACGAAAAGGGAATGTACGTGTATATAGATTTCTCTCTCAGTTTCTCTTTGTGTCTACCTATCTACATGTTATCTACACCAAGACATAATTACTTGGCAGAATATTGAGGTAATCGATAAACAATTCAGGATTGTCCGGCATGATCCTCTTTCCTACAGCTTTCCCAAATGACAGAAAATGCTCTTGAGTGACATAACATGAATTTCATAGCATTCTTGTGGAGAGTTCCACTACCTTCCATTTAATCTCTGGTACATGGCAAGAAAGAATAGAGTAATTTTCCACACCTTGGATGTGTAACGGAGTATTGGGACAGAGTTTACGACAGTGGTCCAACGTGTAAAATAGTCCGTTAATTGAAAGTCCCTTTTACCAACTGTTTCTCTGTAGAAAGCAAAAGTTAAAGTATTGTGTCATTAAATGAAAGTGGGTGTTTTCTCAGTGGATTTTGCGTTCAGCATTTCTAGAAACAGGAATAAAGAAACATTGAGAATAATTCAGTTTGTTGATGCCAAAACACTCCATAGCAGGAAGAACAGTGCTGGAGGTATGTTAATATCTACTTTCAACCTTTTTGCAAGCTTCAGTTTGAAAATCTTTTTGTTCCTGGTACAACAAAAGGCCAAAAATCAAGAAAATGCGATTGAAGACACAGAAGTTAACATATACACCTATGACACCTTGGTTTTTATACGTAAGACAAAAGAATTGGACAGAAAAGCACAGCCTTTTCAAGAAATGGTAAGGGGTAATACTTTAAACTCTTCCTCCAAACTAAAGGTACATCCTTGTGTGTCTCCTCACACCACCAACAATTCTAATTGGATCAGGGACTTGAGGTAAAATGGATACAATAAATATGCAAGAAGAAAGAGGAAAATCACTAGGGCTTCTGAGCACAGGTGAACAGATTTGTATAAAATCTCACAAGCACATTAAATCACAGAATTGTACAAACGGACGTCCATGGAATTGGTAGCTCCATATATCAAATTATGAAGAGAGAGGAGAGCACAGAATATGAGAGAAGATATGCAAATAGGGCTCTCAAATACAAAATATTCTTGAAACACAAAAAATTAAATCACCCCAAAGTAATGCTCAAAGAAAGAACTCGGGCTGTTGACTTCAATAGAGTGTTCTTTGAAGACAAGGACTAATAGGATCAGTGAAGAAACAGACACCATATCTAGGCTTGTAAGAAGTGCAAATCAAAATCTTATTAAGATTCTACTTCTCCCTTCTTACAAGGGTGATTGTCAGGAAAATCAGTAACAATGGATGCTTGCAGGGATGTGGACAAAGGGAATGATACAATAATTCTTTGGGCGGTAGGGCGGGTTAAATTTCTTTAGACATTCTGCAAAGCAGTATAACATATGTGCAATAAAATATATACATAGATTATGATCGAGCAATCTCAATTGTGGGAATTCACTGTAAAGATCATAAAGAATTGCCCATGCTAAACTTCCACCATGATCATGATCATTGCAGCATTCTCTCTTATAGCCAACATATGTAACCAACACTTCTGGCCCTCAGTTGATTAATGGAACAACAGAAATGGATTTATATTCATAGTGGAATTCTAGGCTTCCTTCTGAAAGAATGACATCCTCTCGTATGTAAGGAAATGGAAAGCCTTAGGAAAACTTTATGTCGTGTAAAGTGAACCAGCGGCAAACAGAGCCGATGGATGCACTGAGTGGTAAAAATGGCATACATGCCTAGGATTTTCCACTCAGAGTATCACAGTTTCTCAATACTTTGGACATATAATCACAAACAATCATGGTACTAGTATTGATCTCAAATATATGGAATCCGGAGGTTCCTTTATTTTTACTTTGAAATCCTTATTTGAAATTATTCCCTTTGATTTAATTTTCTGTGTTTGACAACCAGGTGGCGCTGTAGTAGAGCATGGACCTCTTAATACTATCTCTTTCTTTATCGTAGTAAGGACATGACTTCTTCACACTGTGAGAAGTACGAAGGGTGAAGGAATGCAACAAAGAAATAGAAATCGTTGTAATTAACCGTTCAAAGTTGGTGAACAGTTGATTGGAAAGGGAATCAAGAGAAAAATGAGGGACGGATTACCACGTTTGACAAATTTTATATACCCTATCTTAGAAATGCATTTCTATGTTGATCACCATGAGACATAACTTTAAAAGACTAGGCACCACACACAGAGTCACTCACTTAAACACACACACACAAACTCACACACACAATCAATAATTTGCTTCTTTCTAATTATCTACCAACACTTGTAATATTTCCAGCAATGCACAAATTTTATTAAATTTTGAATGTTATTTTTTGGATACATAGAAAAATCTATTTTCCCACTGAAAATTGCACTTACACTTAATTTGTTTTCATTTTCTTTCTTATTTTCAGGATGCTGTACAGTGTGGTTACAGAAACATGCTTCATATAGTGATTACATATGTATTTCTACTCATACCTGCTATACCTTCCTGATTTTTCTCCCTTCATCCTTCTACTTCACCCCTCCAACCACTCCCTCGATTTCTTAATTATTTACATATTAACTCTATGTTTTAGTAATTCTTAATAATATTATAAAGTAAAATAAACAGAGGTCTGATCCTTCATGCTCAGTGTCACATTCATTTCTCAAAATTCTTATGTCCTCTATGCTTAGTAATTGTAAAGCAATTCATTCCAATATGGTGATATATGCATACACCTCTCTTTCTTTATGCTTCCTGTAATCTGTTCCTCTTTTCCTCTGATATGTCTTTCTAAGGCCCTTGATTTGCTCAGTTTGTTCTGCTTACTACCCAATTCACTTAGTGAGCACTTTCTTCTCTATTCCTCACCCCATTTTTCATTCATTCTGTCTTGCAAAATGTCCTATTTAAAGAAGTCAAAGAATGCTTGCATATTGTCACATACTGAAATTATTTCGATATTGAGAATCTTTCCTAGTAAGAAAAGCTCACAGAGTTGAATTGTTTAAAAAAAACAAACTCCCAGAAGTTTTTTGGCTCACCAAATTGATGTTCACATAATATCACATGAATTGAAGTTCTCTTTTAAAGAGGTTAATTTTGTGATACTTTCTTACATGCAAGAAGACATAATGAAATGAAACTATAAGACTCATGTAAACCTAACTGAAGAACAATCGTAGGACTGTACATGTTACCGTACTTAGATTTCCATTTAATGATAATTGTGTTTCTCCTACCTAACTGTACTTTCGAAAATATTAAGTGATATACTTTTGTAAAGAAAAAAACACCTCCATTGATGTCAGAATTAATTGTAAAGAATATACACTGTAAATAAATTGGAGGTTTCAATGATTAGGGGAGGACTGAGAATATGACCAGGTTGCAAGAGTACTTGTCTGAATTATTAGGGGAAATCAAAAGACATTCATATGTTTAGCCTTTTTTTAAATTATTTTTACTCATAGATAAGACAAGGAGAAATACTTGTTGAAAACACGGTAGGGCAACTGATTATTTCTGCAAAGGCATAAATAAAAACACATTTTTTTCTTTCGGTGAATGAAGTGCTAACACATATGTCTGTATTGTGTCTACAAACACTAGAAACATCCTTGGTTCTTCTAGAGGTACTGAAAATTGAACAATTGCCTATTATCGTGAATGAATTCCCTGCTTTCTTAACTTGCATATACACTGAAACCTATTAATTGGACAGCTTCTGGAAAAGTATATTTGGACACTCGTGTGTCTTGACCCACGTGTAGGGAGTTGTACAGGTGAATCAATGAAAAACTCATTATTTTAAGGACTAGGGCACATTTCTTCAAGCCATACCCTAGGTTATACGTATAGAGACACAAAACATGTAATATCACCTAGTCTTAGGCCAAAAATAGTAAATATTTACGAGTACATGAGAAATCATAATCCTAAGATTTCAAACCAAATTGATAACGTTTGACCTACATTTCTCTATCTAAAATGTGATACAAAACACAAATGTAAAAAGAAGGCACCATTATAGGGAAAGTGTCTTACAAAGGATAGAACAAAACTATGAGTACATGTCTAAATTTTCACAGGTACTCTCATCAATCCGCAGGTTGACAAGGATATTTTTGTTGTTCTCCCCCAGAATAACTTGCTGGAACAAGCAAGTGATAGCAGGGAAGAACATTCTTACATTTACACTGGATTCACAAGAAGAAATCAACCAAGAATTTAAATTAGAATCTATCATTGCCTTATCACTATGCATTCTTGAGCTTTCATCCTGTTTGTTATTCAAATAGAAATCACAAGGAATCACAGATTAAAGAAGAGAAAATAGCGTCATGAGTTTTGCCCTATGACAAAGCATCCATATATTATTTTTATTTAACAGCAGCAGTGGGCATTGACATTAAAATATGAAGGAAAAGTGAATTGCTTTACTGTGAGCAAACTGAAATATAATATTGATTTAGCTTAAGAATTAGTGCAGGAAATTTATCAGGCAATGTACAATGAAAACGTACTTTATCCAAAGATATGAGTTAATGATTCATAGTTATTGGACATAAAAGCTTTCTGTGTTTGCGAATCATATATTTATTTATATAAATTTGACGTTGTCTGTGTTAAATGCTTAAAAGTGGGTTGTGCATGTGCTATGTAACAATAGACACTGTATCACTTCTATATTGAGGCCCATCAATTTAAAATTTACAGTGTTGGTCATGATATAAGGCTAAACAAAGGGCTGGAATTCCTCTCTTTTACAAGCCCATGGGAAATACCAAGGACTGTAACAGATATTCCATAATGACTTTGGGCTTTGTTAAACCAAATAAAGGAAACTTATGAATATCACTGGAAATATTTTATTCGTATGATTCTTTAAGTGCCTGTTCTCTATTTTGCCTTCTAAGAGCTGTTGTACAACAGGCTACAAATAAAAATGGACTGTTTCAGATTGTATCATGACCTAATTTAAGAATACTATCAAAATTGGCAAAATTGACAATGATGTAATTCAGGGAACTTTAAGGACAATTCTAAGAGCTATCCTGGGTCTCTCTATCCTTAATCTTAACCAATAAATGCATCTTCATTTGTAACTGTGCAATGTCCAAGTACGTGAGCTATATAAGCGTTCAATTATATAAGAGAGTTATAAAAGACAGTGTAGAGAAATTGATTATAATTTCATAAATATATGCATGTTAACTGCTGTTTGATTAGTTCAAGTCTACAGGCTATTGTTTGCAGTTTGTAATGAGCCTGTAGGGTTTGAAAAAATTTTTAAAGGCACAATGCATTAATATTCTAATGTGCAGATGATACTGGGAATATTTATGTTCTATGTGGATCAACAAAGACTTTATTTTAGACTAGATTCAGTTGAAAACCATGTTTATTACACTCCTAACAAGGTGTCCTGAGACATACCTCGGTGTTCATGACTCCTACAAAATTAACATAGTGATGTATGCTCCCCTAAATAATTAATGAATATATTACACTATTGATTTTGCCATGGATGGAATTAATATAAGTTGAAACACTATTCCCACATTTCAAACTAAAATTATGACCAACGTTCAGAAATGAATTACACATAAAAATAAAATATCTATCAAAATGGATCAATATGAACATATTAGCACCGGAGATACCAAAGTAGCCAGGTAATGATTTTCAAAACATTTGGAGACAAAATTGAAGCAATTATTTTGTGCTCAATTTCACCTGTTAAACAATCAGATTCTTTCCTACTACAATAATTACCATGGAAACACTCAGTTATATTTATCCTGGATTTCAAAATTTGAGTTACTATGAAATCACATAAAAGGATATGCCCAAAGATATTAAATGGAAAATAATACGGTAACAGCAAACTACTTTTGGAGGATATCTCACTTTCAAATTGAGACATACCATTGAACATATGTAAGATTCGGCAACTCCACTGATTCTCATAATTGATTTTTGCAGTATGAGATTGTATAGATTTTCAGAAGCAAAATTATGTTCGGTGCAGTTTTGTAACCACAAACCAAAATGTCTAGGATAGTTGTCTATCTTATAGGTGTGAGATCTCACAGACCAAAAGGACAGTCTAACCAGCCGAGTTCTACTGGGATTATACAAACCTCCATGTTGAATCCAATATTAATATCTACAGGGTTAACATGGAGAATTGCCTAGACAGATAGCGTTAGAGAACTGAGAGTAAGAGATGTTAGAAGCTCGTCCTTCTTCCATAGGATAGACTGGAATGCCAGGCAGATAATGGGGAGAGATTATGTCAGGACTAGATGTAGAAACGGAGTCGCGGGCTCCTGTCCACAAATATGGATGCAATAAGGGAGGGTTAGAGATATCGGACCAATACAATATCTCTGAATTAGCCCCTGCCATAGAGTTACAAGTCACAGGTTAACAGAGAACACATAGGCAGGAGTATATGTTCCAGAGTTAGCACCTTTCCAGTAGAGATCACTACCTGTTGGGCTTTGTGAGACAGTGCTTTTACCTGTCCCCATGAGGGCAAAGGGCCCTCATAAGGGCAACATAAACATACCATCGCCCCTGGTTTAACAACTGCCAAGGGGCCCAAAGTAACCCAACCACCAATCTAATCCAAACCGGATGTGGCTTGTCTAACATATGCGGAGCTAGGAAGTGTTGCTTGACTTTAGCCAAAACATCTCCTTGAGGCAAATTTAAAAACTTAAGAACAAATAGTGCTTCAGCAATAACAGCTCAGGCTATTTTATAAAGGCTATTCATAGATGTGGCATACTCCTAAGTACTACACATATTCCCCCTTTTACCTTATTAATTTGTCTTTTCAAAGTCCAGTGAGCTCATTGTACTCTACCTTGACCTTGAGGTTTATATTCAACTCATGTAACATGGAAGATGTTACGAAATTCTAAATATATCAGTACTTATTCACTGGTATCAGCTGGTCCATTGTCAGTTTTTATTTGAGAAGAAATCAACATGACTGCACATGTTTCTAGTAAATGTTGAATAACATGAGTCCATTTTTCCCCAGATAGAGCTGTGGCCTCCCAAAAAAAGAATGTGTCAATAGTTACAAGCACATCTTTTAGGAAGACAAATTCAAGAATGTGTGTTAAATCCATTTGCCAAATGTGTTAGGAGCCAAGCCTTGAAGATTAGCACCAAGGGGAAGTGTTTGTAAAGGCAAAGATCAACAAGTAGGACAGTTAGCAATAATTTGTTAGGTTGTTTAAAAGGAATATTATTTTATTTTATTTTATTTTAATTTATTTTATTTTATTTATTCCAGTCCTGTGGCGTGGACTCAGGGCATGAGCACCGTCCCTGGCTTCTTTTGGGGTCAAGGCTAGCTAGAACTCTCTCACTTGACCCACAGTGCCACTTCTGGCCATTTTCTATATATGTGGTGCTAGGGAATCAAACCCATGGCTTCATGTATATGAGGCAAGCATTCTTGCCACTAGGCCATAATCCAAACCCTAAAGGGAATTTTATATGAGACAGGTAAATGACTTGCATTAGAATGCCGAGCTGCATGGTCTTCTTTTGCCGAAATAAATGAGACTAAAGCATCTACATGAAAATTACCACATGCCATAGGACTTGTCAAATTAGAATGATCAAGAATGTGAATGACACACAGTGAATGCTGTCTTTGGCATAACTGGATTTGAATTGTTTAAATAGTGAATCTAGTGGGGGGGGAGGTTATGTGATAAATAACAGCAGAATATGTATTGCATAAAACATGTGATGCATACGTAGACTGAGTGATTAAATTAGAAGGTAGTAAGAAATTCTGTAAAGTACATATAATGGTCTGTGATTCATTTTGTGTGCCTATTGCCAGGGAGTGAGGAAAACTTGATATTTACCTTCTGTCCAAAAAGCACATTTGTTATTTTCGGTACTATCTTCAAAAATATTAGGAGCATTTAGAATGGGCTTAGAAAGTCAAATATTATCAGTAATATAAATTTGTTATTGAAATAATTGCCTTAAAGGGCCAGAAAGTAATTGGTATAAAACTTCTCCATTAAAGCCATTCAATGACAAAGGGAGGAGATCACAGGTTTGTAATGCAAATTTGAATTGTTATTTAGGTGTGGGGATGATAATCAAGTAGGTGTCTTGCCCACTGATTTGCAGGCACCTTTTTAAGCCTTGCATGATAATAAAACTGATCACCTCCAGACATGTGGTTTACATTTCAGACAATGTGTGCCTGGTACATATCAAAGTCTTATTGTACTGTGCTATTCCCCCTGTGTGGTAAACTTTGTAAGTAGATTTAATAACCCATTAGAGACAGATAAATCTACCCGGGATAAGAAATTTTGAGTCAGGGATTTTTCTACTAGAAGTAATTCCTGACTTTCTTCACTAGTTAATACACAAGGGCTACTTAAAGTCAAATCCACTTGAACAATGGAGAATAAATTATGCAAAGCATATGTGGCAATTCCTAAGGAAGCATGAAGCTAAATAATGTTCCCTAGTAACTTTTGAAAATCAAGAGTATTTAATTCTTCATTACGAATTTTTATAAGTTGGGGGATAATTGCTTGTTTTTTTAACTAAATACCCTAGATACTTTAATGACTCCTCTGTCCAGATTTTATCAGTGGCAACTAGTAAACCGTAGTCTTGCAAGTGGAAGGGCAAAACTTGTAATAAGTCGAACAGAATATATTTTTTAGGTTGCAGCAAATAATAAGTCATCCATATAATGAATACATGAAACCTGAGGAAATCTTCTCTTAATAGGTTCTAGTGCTCTCTCTACAAATGTTTGACACATAGTAGGTGAGTTTATCATGCCTGGTGGCAATAATTTCCATTTAAACCTTCTATGGGTTCCTTGGAGATTAATCTGACTTAAAGTAAAAGCAAAGCATGATTGGTCCTCATCAAGTAAGAAACTAATAAAGAAACAATCTCGCAAATCTATTAGCATAATATGCCAATTTTCAGGATTCATACAATATTGGGGCAATCTAGTTGTAAAGTAGCCATAGGCATCATAGCTGCATTTAGAGCTCATCAATCAATGAGCAATCTCCATTTGTGAGATTTCTTTTTAACAACAGAAATAGGAGAGTTCTAGGTAGAGATAGAAACCTCAATATGATTTGAACCTAATTGATCTCCACCAAGTCGCATTGAGGCCGCCAACTTTTCCTTAGATAAGGGCTTTTGCTCACTGCAATCTGGACAATCTCTCTGCCAAGAAATCTTACTGAGAGAGACATGCATCTGAACATCAAGGGAAAACTAAATGAGCTCTCCACTATTCAAAGAGGTCTAGTACAATTAAGTTAATAGGTACTTACAAATATTATGGATTAAAAATGGAATGTTGGCCTTCACCATCAGTAATATCCTCATATTCAACACTTTGTTTAATAAATGAAACTGGTGTACTACTGACACCTTTTATTCTAAGTTTGATAGATTGAGTCACCCTGCCCCGAGGCCATTCAGTCTGTCTGTTTATTGTGATGTCATAGCCAGTAGATAGCAATGCTTCAAATTGTGTCTTTTCTATATAAAAATTACAACAAGGTGGTTTTTATGCTTCATTTAAAATCCAGAAAACATATTGGTATTTCATACTGCCAAAACCTCCTTGACAAGGGTTTCTAGAAGTTGATATAGACTTGTAAGCAAAGAAAATCAATTGTGCAATATGACCACTAGCATTACTATCAGAAGGTAGAGGGGAGGTAATAAGGATTTGAATTTGTCCTATGTAGTCAGAGTCTGGTACTCCTGGTACAACTAACACCACTTTAGCAATTAAACAGGAACGCCCCAAAAGTAGGTCCCAAGTCCCCCATGGCAAGGGCCCCTATATGCAAGGTATAATTCTGGAAATTAGCAAGGAAAGTTAAGGTTTGGCTTGAGGAAAGTTCCACTGCCGCACTCGCACTAGGAGCTGGTTGTAACGAAAAGATTTTGGGGAATGCTCGTTCATAGGAATGGGACCATAAGGCTTGCCCTTTGCCCCCTTTCCTGAACACCTTGTACTTTCTCCCTGCGCTGCTCCCTATGAAAGGGGAAGCATATTACGATCAATGTCAGTTTTAGATCTAAATTCTTGGGCCCAATGCACTCCACGTTTGCAGCCAGGGAATTTCCTAGGCGACTTTGTATTTGCCAGTTTCCTTTTAACACAATTCATTATAGTATCCTCTTGTCCCCACATCCAATACATTTAAATTTTCCGGATTTAGGTACTTTCACACTAGCACCCAGAGCTTGTCTCAGTAGCTTCATCTTTTGAATGTCTGAAAATACATTCCGACAAGCCATGACATGTGCTAGTACATCCCCAATCTCCTTAACAGGCAGATTCGCAGACTGACAATCTTCATTAGTATTACAATTGCCAGTAATTTAATTAATTGATCATGAACAGAAGCTCCTTGTACTGTTCTATCGATGTTTTTCTGAAGGCGCAGTATGAAGACAAAGTAGGATTCCTGGGCCCCTTGAATAAAGCAGGCCTAAGAACCATCCTTTTCACTGTGGTGACGGACCCAACCCCATGCATCTACACATATCTCCTGCAGCCACTGGTCAATCTCCTTTGGGGTATTTACTTGATTCTGGGGGTTCTTGTAATCCCCAGTGCCTGTTCGCATAGCATGTTGTATTCTGTGAAGGACAGCATTTAGGGACTGAGCATTTTAACCTGCTCTGCCGGACACAACATCATTATACCACATTAACCATTGTAGATGTTCCTGAAGTTTTAATAATGCACTACACATAATCTTCCAATCCTCAGGAGCCAATTTTAATAAGCAGAAACAGTTGTCAAAATTCACTGTTTAACTTCAACGCCTGTGGTACATATAAAGTTACCGCTTTCCACAGCTGAGTGAAATGGGCCATATTGATACTTTCATAATGAGGGGACTGAGCTTCTCCATCAACTGAAGGGGGTCGAATATTGGGGAACCGTCGATAGTGAGGGAGAGGAACAAAATCCTCAGAGTCAGAATCTGAAGAAGAAAAAAGTAAAGGCAGGTGCTGCAGCAAAGTTCTTTTCTTCATAAGACTCATACTCATTGAAGACCTTAGCAGATATGGAGAGCCTCTTTAGCACACTGACTCCCTTGCTGAGCTATTTAGAGTGGCTTCATTTTCTGAAGAAACATTGGTAGTGGCCAAAGCTTTAGCTTTTGGCTCTACCTTTTCTCTATCAGAACTGGCAAGAGATTGCTCAGGTGTAGCCATCTCTTTAACTCCTGCCCAATTTGAGTTTTTACCTCCTTGGGCAAACTATAAGCCTTCATAGCTTTTTCCACGTCTGCCTCCAGTTCAGCTGCTGATGTTACCACAGCATCACAAGCATGATATTTAGGGCTGTACATGTTAGTGCCCAAATATACCAAAATATAACGGGAACCTTGTCACCAAACTGATATGCCTTTACACATGGTTGTTTACTCCTTCCCAGAATTCTAAGTCTAAAGTACCTTCCTCTGGGAACCATGGATTATATTCCATTACCACCTGTATGCACTCATCTAATTGAGAACACAAGACCATAGCTCTGTTAAGTTTCAGTACATGGTCGATAAGATTAAAAAAAAAAGAGTAGATTTAGTTTGTCCCAAAAACCTGTAATATTTTATCTATTAGGAGCTCACCACTCAGTTCCCCTATCTCCTTTCAATCAAAATATCTTTCACCTACACTCGAGGAAGAGCTCAAAACCAGTTCAGCAATCTCCTAAGGATCAGTTATCAGGTCCCTGGATCTGGAAGCCAGTTGTTGGACCCAGGTATTTGTAACTGTAGTCAGGACACAGGGTATGCAAAGGAGAGTGGTCCAAAGTACACTTTTATTTAGCAGGGCCAGGGTTTATATCGGTGTAGAAATCAATTCACAACTTCAAGAGTAAAATTATTGCACAAGTATATTCCTATAAACACCAAAGTTGTGGATGTCACTACTGTAGCAGATGTTGCTATCTCAAAGGTTGTTGCTACTACAAAGGGTGTCAATACTACAAGTTGTCAGCTCTACAACAAAGGATCAAAGCAGTCAAGGCAGAAATCTATTACCAAGCTACTATTTCCTCAAGACTAATTGTCATAAATTATTGACTTCCCACTTAATTGAGAAAAGCTTTCATTGGAGCAGCTGGACAACAAGTCTCCCCAAGGAGGCTCTATAGGTGGGGCAGAGGGTGGAGCAGAGTCTCATGACAAATGGTCATCCTTTGGCCAACAAACACAGGAGACTCCTTAATAGAGAATTTTCTCCAAAGGCATATTAGTTTGGTAATAAGCATCAGAATATCTTTGCTGAGGTTAAAAACTCCACACATCGTAGAAGTACAGAAGTGCAGGTTTTCTAGTCATATCCTGGATCGTGTTGCTCAGAATGAATCATGTGCTGTGCCTTGGCTGTTCTTTTGAAGAATCTACATACAGTTTTCGAGAGTGGTTGAAGTAGTTTACATTCCCAGCAGCAGAGCAGTAGATTTCCCCTTTCAGGGCCTTCCCTCCAGCCCTTGTTTTTGCTTGAGTTAAGATAATTACTCATTCTGACATTGGAAACAAGTTATCTCAGGGTTGTTTGTATATGCATATCAGATACTGCCAATGATGGTGATTATGTTTATGTGTTTCAATATGTTTATTTCCTCTTCAGGGTAATCTCTTTTTAGATCCATGGCGAAATTTGTGATTGATGCGTTAGGTTTTGGAGGGAATCGTTTCTTGAATACCCTGTGTATGAATAATATTAGCAAGTTATAACATTTGTCTGTTGCAAATTTACCATCTGTAATTTGGAAAAATGGTTTGTTAGGTCTAGGAATTTGGAGGAGATTTATTTGGGTCCTTCAGGTATAAAAACATAATATCCACAAATCGCGACAGTTTCACATTTTTTCCTCCCTATTTGGGTCCTCCCTATTTGGAGATTTCTTGCTATGGCTAAGGATTCCAGAAATATATTAAATAGGAGAAGAGAGATGTATTATCCTTTTCTTGTTCCTGGTTTTCAAGATAATGGTTTTAGTCCTTCCCATTTAGTATGACTTAAGCAGTTGGTCTCATACATATGGCTTTCTTTGTTTTAAAAAGGGTCTTCCTATTCCTATTTTGTTTAGGGCTTTGAAAATGTATTGCTTTGTTATTATATTGAAGGTTTGGGGCAGCCACTCTGAGAATGATGTGATTCTTCCTCTTACCTACGTCAGTTTGGTGGATTGCATTAATACTTATGAATCTGCTGTAGCAGGCTTCCAGCTGTAGAATGTAGGCTAGTTGACCATGATGCATGATTTATAATATCTGTTTTTGGATATTGCTAGGTAATATTTTGTAGAGCAGTTGTGCATCTTTGTTCCTCAGTGAGATTTGTTTGTAATATCCTTTTGGGGGTCGTTTCCTGGTTTGTGATGGTATTTGCGTGAAGGAACTAGTTTGGGGTTTCTCGCTCTGCATCAATTTCACGGGTGAACTAGGAGAATATTGGTGTTTTCCCCTCTCTTAGAAAGTGTTATAGAATTCTGCTGTGATTGCTTTTTTTCTATTGGAAGAAATTTCATTGCTTCCTGTATCGCGTCATAATTCATGTGGTTATTTAATTGATTTATACGTTCTTGCCTCAGGTTGGACAGTTTATATTTCTGTAAAAATCTACCTATTTCCCTAAAGTATTCATTCCCTAGTGAGTATAGATTCTGGAAATAGTTGTTTCTGATTGTTTGGATGTCCTCGATTATTCTGGCAATATTTCTTGTGGAATACACGATGTTACCAATTTGGGAGGCTTCTCGCCTTCCTTCCATTATTCTTGAAAGTGCTGTGTCAAGATCTATTATATAACCATCACAACAAAAACAGGTGGCACTGGTATAAAGAAAAACCTTAAGAGAAATGGAATGGAATACTAAACACAGAAATAAAGTTCTAATTTTAAAAATCTTTTTTCTTATTTATTGTCAAAATTATGTACAGATAGGTTATATTTTCGTACCTTAGGCATTGGATACATTTGTTGTCTTGTTTGTTTACTACTCCCTCCTTTCCCCTCTCCATGCCCCATTTCCTTCTTTGCCCATGAGTTGTTCATGTGGTTTACACCACACAGTTTTGTAAGTTTTGCTTTTGAAGTCATTTGTCTTTTTACCCTGTGTCTCATGATTTTGGTATATCCTTTAACTTTCCTAGATCAAATATGAGTATCTATGGTATCCAGTGTACTCAGATAAGATATAGTGATAGTGCAGGTATGAACACAAGAAGGGGATACAAGAGGAACATCAACAACAGAAGCCACGGTTACACATGGCATGTTGAATGTAATTAAAACAGTGATATAACATTTGTTTCCATAATATGGAGTTCATTTCACTTAGCATCATCTTCTGTGTTCAACATCGATGTGGCCAAAAGAGAACACTACTTCATTGTTAGTGGGAATGTAAACTGGTCCAACTACTCTGGCAAGCACTATGGAGATTCCTCAGAAGGCTTAACATAGAGCTCCCCTAATACCCAACAGCCCCACTTTGGGCATCTACCCAAAAGACCAAAAACAAGAACACACTGAAGCCACCAGCACAACAATGTTCATTGCAGCACAATTCGTCATAGCTAAATTATGGGACCAACCCAGATGCCCCTCAGGATAATGTGGTACATATACAGGATGGAATTTTATGCCTCATTCAGAAAGACATCGCCCCATTCATAAGGAAATGGAAGCACTTGGAAAAATATGCTAAGTGAAGTGACCCAGACCCAAAGAATCATGGACACTATGGTCTCCCTCATAGGCAGTAATTATCATAGCTTTAGGCTAGCCACAGAAGAGGATGGCTAAAGCTGCATTCTTACAATCAGTTGATATTCAAAAAAGGAGCTACAGATACATAATTGTATTAACAGCCTCTTCAACTCCTGGTGCTGGGAAAACTGCGCAGACACATGTAGAAAATTCAAAGTTGATCCTAGCCAAACACCATGCACCAGGGCAAACTCAAAATGTATTTAGAACATCAACAACACCCCTGAATCCTCTAAACTACTGAAAAACAGAGGAGGAGAGACACTAGAACTTATAGGCACAGGTAAGGGTCACAACAGATAGTGGAGAGAATTACCAAATGAGAATACTAAAAAATAGAAAGTTTCTGCACAGCTAAAGACATACCAACCAAACTACTAAGACAGCCTATCATGTGGGAAAGGTTCCTCACCAGCAGAGAAACAGAAAAAAAGCCAAATGTCTGTCACCTACAGAGAAATAAAGAAACTAACCACCTCTGAACCCAGTAAACGAATTATTAAATGGGCAAAGTAGCTAAACAGAGACGTTACAATAGAAAAGATAAAACATGGCAAAGAAACATTTAAGGAAATGTTCACCATCCCAGGCAGTAAAGGAAATGCAAATAAAAACAACCCTGATATTCCGTCTCACTCAGGTAGATTGCTGTACACTCTGAACTCAAGCAATAAGAAATGCTGGAAGGGATATTGGGAAAAAGGAAGTCTTTAATGTTAGTTGGAGTGTAAATTAGTACATCCATTCTGAAGAACTGTATGGAGGTTCCTCAAAATGCTCAGCATAGACATAACCTATGACCCAGCCATATTACTCCTCGACATCTATTCTGAACAACATGTCTCAGGATATCATAAAGACATCTGGATATACATGTTCATGGCTGCACAATTTACAACCGCCAAAATATGGAGAAAACACTGATGCCCCACTACAAGCGAAGGGATCCATAAAATGGGATACCTATACATGAGGTAATATTACACAGTGATTTCAAATGATAAAATATTGTTATTCTCAGGCAAATAATGAGAACTTTAACAAATATTGTTGAGTGAGACAAGAGTAGAACACAAAAACCAAGGGGAAAGGTTCCTTTATATAAGACTGTTAGGATGGGTGAGGGGACAGTAGAGACCAGGACGGCAAAAGAAAATCCTTTTCAAATGGTATTTCCACAGGTTTGCCTCAGTGACGTTACATAATGTGTCTAAAACCAAACAAGTACTAAACGAGAAGGTCTAGAATAGATATAACAGTAGATAACAATAGCTCAGCAGCTAAGTACATATGACTGTAAAAGATGAGAATAAGTAAAACAACACCAAGAGGACTCAGGAGGATTCTATTGTTGATGTTACATTTAAAGTTCTAGGATTATTGCCTTTGTCATAAGTTACATATTACTGTATAGGATTTTGGTATACTAGGTATTGTATATATGCCTACCTGCTCTAGGGAAGGGAAAAAAATCAAGGGTATATGATATCACATGAAATGTATGCACTGTCTTATGTATGTGTACACTTTTGCACATCACTTTGTCAACACTTTAATGAATAATCACACACACACACACACACACACACACATACACAACATCTAGCCTTAATATGAAACCTTTTTATGTCTATATAGCATGTCCACTGAGCTAACAAATAATATATGCATGGTTTGTGAGTAATTTTTGCAGGGATTTTCCCTGATATGCAGAGTTAAAGGCTAAGTCTGCCCGAATACATGTTTCAAGATCCTGGAACCTACTAAATTGAGTTTAAATATTAGGGTGTGTGTCAGAATTAGTTTCCTTGCTTTAGGTTAATGAGATTGCTTGTGATAACAATCTCACATGTTACACCAGGCACATGACACGACATCAACCTTGATCATTTGTGTTGAGTTTATGTGTTGTAACCAAAAGGAAAATGACGGTAGCCTTCTACTGGCCTTAATAAAAAGTCAAGACCCGGGCTGGGGATATGGCCTAGTGGCAAGAGTGCCTGCCTCATATACATGAGGCCCTGGGTTCGATTCCCCAGCACCACATATACAGAAAATGGCCAGAAGTGGCGCTGTGGCTCAAGTGGCAGAGTGCTAGCCTTGAGCAAAAAGAAGCCAGGGACAGTGCTCAGGCCCTGAGTCCAAGCCCCAGGACTGGCAAAAAAAAAAAAAAAAAACAACCAAAAAAAAAAAAAAAAGTCAAGACCCAGGCGTCAAAATGCATTCCAAATTATAACATTTTATTCTCTCAAGGAATGTCATGTTTTATATATTCATGATAGTAAATTGTGGGATACGGCTAGGTGCTAGGGAAATGTATTTCTAATTAAACTTCACATAACAGAAATCCTTAAGCTCAACTGAATTACAAAAACTTACCTTTTAAAATATCTCTGTTGCGTTGATATTTTCTATTATAAAGCTAAGAAACTTAATATGAATCAATTTTTAATCTGTCTGAATAGGAATGGAGATCGGCCTAGAGACACATTAAGAATGCTCTATAACACAGGCCAAAAAAAAAAAAAAAAAAAAAAAAAGCAAAGCAAAATGACCCTCACATTCAACATAGCCCCAAGAAAAATGTCCATTAGCAGGAATACTACTAATAAGAAATGCTGGAGGACATATGACCAAAAGTAAACGCTATGAAATTATTGATGCAGATATACACTTGTTCAATATTGCTGCCACCTATGATCCCACAAAGGAAAGTTTAGGGGAAATCAATCCTTCATTACTTCAGCACCCCAGATGCTAAAACGCAAAGAAACATTACTTATTTCTTGAAAGGTCAAGTAAACACACCAATCCCCAAAACAACACTGATGAAAAACAAATGAAGAAAAAAAAATCCTGTGATGATGGCTGAAATTAACAAAAATATGAACATTAAATTCCATTAAAAAAATCAAGAACACAGAAAGTTATCCTTGAGAGAACATTGGGACATGAAGAAAGAAATGGAAGTACAAATAGATACAGCCAGTCCGTGGTGGTAGATTAAACAATGAAGGATCAATCAATGTTTTCCTGTCAAAAAATAATTATTTCAAAAATATGCCTCAAGATTACTCTTCCTGGAAGCAGAAATTGTGGGGATCCTGACCCCCTTGCCATGTAGTGCAGAAGCAATATTTTGATCATACCACACACAGATACTTAAGCAAACCCAATTTCAGGAAACAGTGAGTAAAGAATATCGTGAGTTCTATTGACCTCATTTTATTTTCAACCCTTCAGAATCCAGTACTGAAGTATCAAACTGCATGGAATTTCATGCAGTATATATGTTGCACAATTGTCTGACTCTCTACTCATAAGTATAACAACTTCTGACCCTACTGGATTTTTTTATTGTAAGGGCATGGAATACAGCTTTTTGAATATATAAACGAATTTGAATTCACATAAAAACAGATTTTGATTATGTTACAATGAAATTGAACATAGCCGACTAATGATGGAAGTCCTACTGAAATTCTATCACAATTTTTTTTTATAACGCAGTCTTACTGATGACAAAGTTTTGCTTAGCATGCGTCATTTTAGGAGTAGACATACAAATCTCTATGAAATTGCTGTAAGATATAAAATATAATTTTTATTTTACACTACAGGAATAATATGAACATTGAAAGAAAATATTTACTCTTAATAGATTCAATTGTGAAAACACCAACATGAGTATCAACATATAACAAAGTGTGCCTATATTACCTTTATTGAACAATAGCTCTTGGCACTGACAGTAAAATATTGAAGAAAACTTGAATTGATTTATTGTGAGCAACAGAAGTGTAATTGCTCATTTTTTCCTCACTATTTGTGAAGGAAACTTATCAAGTGACCTGCAATGAAAACCGCATTCATTCAAATAAAATAGTTCACAATTAAGGGTTATTGGAAAGAAAACTTTCTTCTTTTAGTCATCACAATTTTATTGATTTAAATCAGACATTTTCTTTCTGAATCTGCTAATAGTGGGTTGTCCATGACTTTTGTAACAATGGACACTGTCAATTCTGTGTTTGGTAAAGATTGCTTTTTCTTATATAGATAGACAACAATGGAGTAATGTTTCCTTATTTTTAATATTATTTACAGTATGATTAAAGTATGTACATATGAACAAATGTATATGTGAAGTAGTGTTTGATTGTCTCTTTTGGACATCTTTCTCCCAAGGCTGACCACTTTTTGTCTCCGTGTGAATTGGTATCTGACTCCTGTGGGCAGGGAAAGAGGGATAAGAGGGGAGGGAAGGTGGGCGTAAAATGACGGAGAGGGTAATAGGTATAAAAAAATTGTACTCACTAACTTATGTGTGCAACTGTAACCCCTCTGTACATCATCTTGAAAACAAAA
>NW_025957232.1:0-44160 GCF_023159225.1 Perognathus longimembris pacificus | reverse complement strand
AAGCTCCAGCTGTTTTTATTCTCAGAAGGTTTACTCCCTGATATAGTGCTGCCTACCCCCTTCGTAAGTGCAGGTCCTAAATGAGCTTTTTTCTCTGTTCCCTCACCACAATCCAGATTCTTTTGGGGAGTTACCAGTACAGTAACCATACCAGGAAGTACTTAATTTATTAAGCTACTGCTTTTCTTAATCTCAGTGGAGATATTTACTGATAAACAGCTACCTACGCAGCATGTTCATGTCGTTCCTAAATGAGCTTTTTTCTCTGTTCCCTCACCACAATCCAGATTCTTTTGGGGAGTTACCAGTAAAGTATCCATACCAGGAAGTACTTAATTTATTAAGCTACTGCTTTTCTTAATCTCATTGGAGATATTTACTGATAAACAGCTACCTACGCAGCATGTTCATGTCGTTCCTAAATGAGCTTTTATCTCACTCCGGTCACCACAAATCAGATTCTTCTGAGGAGTTCCCAGTACATTATCCTTTCCCCTGTGTAATTACCTTAACAAGCTCCAGCTGTTTTTATTCTCAGAAGGTTTACTCCCTGATAAACAGCTGCCTACCCCCTTCGTAAGTGCAGGTCCTAAATGAGCTTTTTTCTCTGTTCCCTCACCACAATCCAGATTCTTTTGGGGAGTTACCAGTACAGTATCCATACCAGGAAGTACTTAATTTATTAAGATACTGCTTTTCTTAATCTCAGTAGAGATATTTACTGATAAACAGCTTCGTATGCAACATGTTCATGTCGTTCCTAAATGATCTTTTATCGCTATCCCCTCACCACAAATCAGATTCTTCTGAGGAGTTCCCAGTACATTATCCTTTCCCCTGTGTAATTACCTTAACAAACTCTAGCTGTTTTTAATCTCAGAAGGTTTACTCCTTGATATACAGCTGCCTACCACCTTCGTAAGTGCAGGTCCTAAATGAGCTTTTTTCTCTGTTCCCTCACCACAATTCAGAATCTTTTGTGGGGTTACCAGTACAGTAACCACACCAGGAAGTACTTAATTTATTAAGCTACTGCTTTTCTTAATCTCTGTGGAGATATTTACTGATAAACAGCTTCCTACGCAGCATGTTCATGTCGTTCCTAAATGAGCTTTTATCTCTCTCCCCTCACCACAAATCAGATTCTTCTGAGGAGTTCCCAGTACATTATCCTTTCCCTGTGTAATTACCTTAACCAGCTCCAGCTGTTTTTATTCTCAGAAGACTTACTCCCTGATGTACAGCTGCCTACCCCCTTTGTAAGTGCAGGTCCTAAAAGTGCTTTTTTCTCTGTTCCCTCACCACGATCCAGATTCTTTTGGGGAGTTACCAGTACAGTAACCATACCAGGAACTACTTAATTTATTAAGCTACTGCTTTTCTCAATCTCAGTGGAGATATTTACTGATAAACAGCTACCTACGCAGCATGTTCATGTCGTTCCTAAATGAGCTTTTATCTCTCTCCCCTCACCACAAATCAGATTCTTCTGAGGACTTCCCAGTACATTATCCTTTCCCCTGTGTATTTACCTTAACAAGCTACAGCTGTTTTTATTCTCAGAAGGTTTAATCCCTGATATACAGCTGCCTACCCCCTTCGTAAGTGCAGGTCCTAAATGAGTTTTTTCTCTGTTCCCTCACCACAATCCAGATTCTTTTGGGGAGTTACCAGTACAGTAACCATACCAGGAAGTACTTAATTTATTAAGCTACTGCTTTTCTTAATCTCAGTGGAGATATTTACTGATAAACAACTACCTACGCAGCATGTTCATGTCGTTCCTTAATGAGCTTTTATCTCTCTCCCCTCACCACAAATCAGATTCTTTTTTTTTTTTTTTAGATAATTTCTTTTTTTTTTTTTTTATTATCAATTGAACATAATTTTTTTTTTTACAAGGTGCTGTGCAAAGAGGGTGCAGTTACATAGTAGGGCATTGTGTACATTTCTTGTGATATCTTACAACCTGTTTTCCCATCCCTTGTCTAGGTCAGGTAGACCCATATGCAGTATACAATGTATCAAGCACATATACAGTGTTCACAGACTTGGTCTCTACTGTCTCTCCATCTCCCTTTGTTAACAGTCATATATCAGGGAGATCATGCCCCTTTGTTTTCTGTGTTCTAGGCTTGTCTCACTCAACATTATTTGTTCGAGTTCTGACCATTTCCCTGAAAATAACAATATTTCACCATTCCTAATCGCTATGTAGTATTCCATTGTGTATAAGTACCATATTTTTTGGATCCATTCATCTGTGGAGGGGCATCTGGGTTGTTTCCCAAATTTTGGCTATTGTGAATTGTGCTGCGATAAACATGGAAGTACAAATGTCCTTTTGATATCTTGGGTTTTGCTGTTTAGGATAGATGCCTAGGAGTGGTATGGCTGGGTCATAGGGTAGGTCTATACTGAGCTTTTTGAGAAACCTCCATACTGTTCTCCAAAGTGGCTGTACTAATTTGCACTCCCACCAACAATGGAGAAGGGTTCCTCTTTCCCCACAGCCCCTCCAGCATTTGTTGTTTCCTGAGTTCAGAGTATAGGCCGTTCTAACTGGGGTGAGGTGGTATCTCAGGGTTGTTTTTATTTGCATTTCCTTTACTAGCAGGGATGTTGAGCATTTCCTCATGTGTTTCTTTGCCATTTTTATATCTTCTCTTGTTAAGTCTCTCTTTAGCTCTTTTGCCCATTTCCTAATAGGTTTATTGGGCTTGGAGGGCTTAGTTTTTTGAGTTCTCTGTAGATGACAGATATCAGGCCTTTGTCTGTTGCTGTGCTGGTAAATATCCTTTCCCATATCGTTGGCTGTCTTTCTATTTTGGTGGCTATGACCTTAGCTGTGCAGAAACTTTTTAATTTGTAGTAGTCCCATTTGTTGAGTCTTTCCCCTATTTGTTGTGCGCCTGGGACTCTATTCAGGAAGTTCCTTCCTGTGCCTATAAGTTCTAGTGTCTTTCCTACTCTGTCCTTCAGTAGTTTCAAGGATTCAGGTCTGATGTTGAGGTCCTTGATCCATTTTGAGTTGATCTTGGTGCATGGTGATAGGCTTGGGTCTACTTTGAGTTTTCTGCATATGGCTGCCCAGTTCTCCCAGCACCAGTAGTTGAAGAGGCTATGTTTATTCCATTGTATGTCTTTAGCTCCTTTGTCGAATATCAGTTGGCTGTAAGAGTGCGGTTTTATTTCTGGGTCTTCAATTCTAATCCACTGGTCTTCCGATCTGTTTTTATACCAATACCATGCTGTTTTTGTTATGATGGCCTTGTAGTAGAGCTTGAAGTCTGGTATGGTGATACCTCCTGCACTATGTTTTTTGCCTAGAATTGCTTTGGCTATTCTAGGTTTTTTGCTGTTCCATATGAACTTATGGATTGGTTTCTCTATTTCAGTGAAGAATGTGGCTGGGATTTTGATAGGTATTGCATTGAATTTGTATAACAATTTGGGCAGTATGGCCATTTTCACTATATTGATTCTGCCTACCCATGAGCATGGGAGGTCTTTCCATCTCCTTGTGTCTTCTTTGATTTCCTTATTAGATTTTTGTAGTTTTCATTGAATAGGTCCGTCACGTCCTTGGTTAAGTTGATCCCTAGGTACTTTATTCTTTTTTTGGCTACTGTAAATGGAATCGTTTCCATAATTTCCTTTTCTGTTTGTCTATTGCTGGTGTACAGAAAAGCTGCTGACTTTTGTGGATTGATTTTGTATCCTGCTACTTTGCCAAATTGGTTTATTAGATGTAGGAGTTTGGGTACTGAGTTTTTTGGGTCCTTGAGATATAAGATCATGTCGTCTGCGAATAGGGATAACTTGATTTCTTCCTTGCCGATGTGGATCCCTTTGATGTCCTCCTCTTGCCTTATTGCTATGGCTAGGGATTCCAGTACTATGTTGAACAGAAGTGGGGAGAGTGGGCATCCTTGTCTTGTTCCTGTGTTTAGGGGGAATGATTTAAGTTTCTCTCCATTTAATATGATATTAGCAGTTGGTCTGTTGTATATGGCTTTTATTGTTTTGAGGAATGTTCCATCTATTCCTGTTCTCTCCAAAGCTTTTAATAGGTATGGATGTTGTATTTTGTCAAAGGCTTTTTGGGCATCGACTGAGATAACAATGTGATTCTTGATTTTAGTTCTGTTTATGTGGTGAATTACATTGATTGATTTACGGATGTTGAACCATCCTTGTGACTGAGGGATGAAGCCTACTTGGTCATGATGTATGATATTCTTGATCACTTTCTGGATCCTGTTAGCTAATATTTTATTGAGGAGCTTTGCATCTGTGTTCATTAGTGATATTGGTCTGTAGTTCTCTTTTTTTGTTGGATCTTTGCCTGGTTTGGGGATGAGTATGATATTAGCTTCGTAGAATGAGTTCGGGATTTTTCCCTCCGTTTCTATTTCGCGGAAGAGTTTGAGGAGTATTGGAATTAGCTCCTCACTAAAGGTTTTGTAGAATTCATTGGTGAATCCATCTGGGCCTGGGCTTTTCTTAGTAGGGAGGTTCTTGATTACCTCCTGTATCTCACCGTAAGTTATTGATTTATTTAGTTGATTTATTTCTTCTTGGTTCAGTTTGGGCAGTTTGTACTTCTCTAAGAATTGATCCATTTCTGTAAAATTATTGTTTTTTGTTGAGTAGAGGTTTTGGAAATAGCTCCTTATGATTGTTTGAATATCGTGTGTATTTGTTGTAATTTTTCCTGTGGAGTCCCTGATTTTACGTATATGAGTCTCTTCTCTTCTTTTTTTTGTGAGTCTTGCAAGGGGTCTGTCAATTTTGTTTATTTTCTCAAAGAACCAGCTTTTAGTCTTATTTATTTGTTGAATGGTCTTTCTATTTTCAATCAGATTTATCTCTTCTTTAATCTTTGTAATCTCTCCCCTCCTAGTCGTTTTAGATTCTGTCATTTCTTGTTTCTCCAGTTGTTTTAGTTTCATCGTGAGGGTATTCACCTGCTCTGCTTCCATTCTTTTAATGTGGGTACTGAGTGCAATGATCTTGCCCCTCAGTACTGCCTTAGCTGTGTCCCATAGGTTTCTTTGTGATGTGTTTTCTTTGTCATTGTGGTTTATGAATTCGTTGATTTCATCTTTAATTTGATCTGTGGCCCAAGTGTTGGATAGCAGCGTGGGGTTTAGCCTCCAAGAGTGTGTATAGGCTCTGTGGTATCCTTTGTTGTTGAGGGTTACCTTTAATCCACTGTGATCAGATATAATACATGGGATGATGTCAATTCTTTTGTATTTGCTGAGGTTCTTTGTGTGGGCTATGACGTGGTCTATTTTGGAATATGATCCATGGGCTGCTGAAAAGAAGGTGTATTGGGTCTCTGTAGGGTGGAAGGTTCTATATAGGTCTGTTAGATCCATTTGGGCAATGGTGTTATTTAGGTCCTCAGCTCCCTTACTAATCCTCTGGGTGTTGGATCTGTCTCTTGGAGAGAGAGGAGTATTAAAGTCACCCACTATGATTGTGTTTGCATCTATCTTGCTCTGTAATTCTGTGAGAATTTGCTTGACATATGTCGGGCCTCTTTTGTTCGGTGAGTATACATTTATCACCGTGATGTCTTGATTCTGGATTTTTCCTTGTATCAATATGTAGTGTCCTTCTTTGTCTTTTTGAGTGGACTTTAAAGAGAAATCCAGCTTGTCTGAGATCAGGATGGCTACACCTGCCGTTTTGGTGGGTGCATTTGCTTGGTAGATCTTGCTCCATCCTTTCATTCGAAGCCTGTTTTTGTCCCTTGCTGTAAGGTGGGTCTCTTGTAGACAACAGATGTCAACTTTTTGCTTGCGGATCCATTCTGCCAGTCTGCTCCTCTTGATCGGGGAGTTTAAGCCATTTATATTTAAAGAGATCAAGGATAAGGGTGTTTTTTCTCCTTCCATTTTCTTGTTGGGCTGTTTTTTCCTGTTGTTTTTTTTTTTTTCTTCTTGTCTTTAGTGAGCTTGTGTTTCTGCTGGACTTTGGCTATTGAAGTTTCTTTCTGAATCTGTCTGTGTGTCTTTTACGATCTCTGTTGGGTGGGCTTCCCCTCTTAATATTCGCTGTAGGGCTGGTTTTTTATTCACATACTCCTTTAGCTCCTCTTTGGTGTGGAAAGATCTGGTTCTCCCTTCGAATGTGAACTCCAGTTTCGCTGGATATTTGATCCGAGGTTGTAAATTGTTATTCTGAAGTACTTGGATGGTGTTCTTCCACTCACTTCGAGCTTGGTAAGTTTGTGTGGATAAGTCGGATGTTATTCGAATCCTCTTCCCATTGAAAAAAGTTTCCTTCTTCGCTTTGGCTGAATTCAGAATTTGCTCTTTAATCTTGAGGTCTGTAGTCTTGAATATTATGTGCCTTGGGGTGGTTTTCCTGGGGTCTGGCCTGCCAGGTGTCCTATAGGCTTCGGTTACCTGGATGGGGTCCCCTGTGAGATTGGGGAAGTTTTCTGCAATAACTTTATTGAGAACATGATTAAGCCCTCTGCTCTGATATTCGGCTCCTTCTTCTATTCCAATTATACGCAGATTATATCTCTTGTCTTTGTCCATTAGTTCCTGGAGTAATCTTCCCTGAAGCTTCACCTTTTCTTGGAGTGTGGTCATTTTCTGGTTGTTGTCAGCTGCTTCATCGTCCAGGCGAGAGATTCTGGATTCCATATGGTCCACTCTTTGTGTTATGGTTTCAATTGCGGAGTTTATGGATGTCAGAGAGCTATTCATGGTTGTCATATCAGCTCTGATCGTGGAAATTTCTTCCTTTAAAGAGTTGTATTTTAAATCTATTTTTTCATGCATTTCAATTCTCAGGGTGTGGAGATTTTCTTTAAAGGCGGCTTGCATTGTATCCATTTTTGCTTCCATTTCTTTAAACGAGGCTTGCATTGTATCCAGTTTTGCTTCCATTTCTTTCTTGGCTTCCTGGGTGTCCTTCCAGATTTCCGCTCTAAACTCCTGGAATTGTTTTCTGATTTCATTTCTGACGGTTTCGATCATTCCTGTTAACATGTCCTCATTTGCTTTTTTATTCTCCATCTCCTCTCCAGTCGTGCTGTTTTTTGGAGCTGGCGAGTTGGCTTGTCCTTTGATGAACTGAGTTATGTTTCTTTGTGATTTGCGCATCTGGAAGTCTGTGTAGTTCTTCCCTCCCTTCTGTGTAGGCGTGTCTGTGTCAGCAGGTGCTGTCGCTGTGGCCCCGCCCACCAGTGCAGGGCACGCCTATCAGAGCGGGCGCTTTCGCCGGGGCCCCGCCCTCCTGTGCACTGTGAGTCCCCTACAACAGGCACTTAAGTGGGGTCTGCCTCCCAGAGCGAGCCCTGGGTTGTTGGGTTGTGCTTGCGCCCTCCCGCGAGTCCGTTGGGGGGGGGGAAGCAGTATGTTTGGGGCCCAGTGGGATCGACTGTCCGGGTGTGGCTTGGCACCCTCAGACCTCGCCTCCGCTTCGAGGAGGGGGAGCGAGATCAGGCTCAGGTGACCCTGCTGGGCTGGTATTGCCCACCAGCGCCTGTGATTTTAGTTGTAAGAGTCCGCAAGGTCTAGGCGCCTCGGGTGGGGCTTGCCCTGCCGGCCGTCCCTGGCCCCTGTTGGGAAGGGGACGGGGCCGGTTCTGCCAGTTCAGGAACCTTTGGGGGCTTGGGGCTGTTCCGCCCTTCCCCTGCTAGACTGGCTTCCCAGTGCCTGCTGGGAGCTTCCCGCCTGATTTGGGGAATCTTTGTTCCCACGGGAGTGGGGAGGGGGAGGGAGGGAGATATATCGTCTTTGTCGGGCTTGGGTCTCCCGTTGGGGGAAGGGATTATGGGGGACTCACTTTTGCTGCTTTGTGTGCGTGTCCCGCACCGCCGTTGGCCCTTCAGGGGTTGGCGAAGTGTCGTGGTGGCTCCCCCGTTCCCTCTTTCTGCCGCGCTGGGTTCCCTTGTCCGAATCCGGTGTGGACCCGAACTTCTCGTCGCTGCTGGGTGTGTCTTGGTCCGCACCCTGCTTTGTGTCCGTGGGGTCTCCCGCTATATGGATTCTGCGCTCCTGGCAACCTGTCTGCCGATCGCCGGGTTTCCCTTTCCCAGCCTGACCCTGTTTGGGCCAGGGCCGGCTGGTGGGGGGAGGGTGCCCCGATTAATCTCCGGCTCCGTGTAGGTTTTCGGTTCTTCTTTTTTGCTCCTTTTTGTTTTCCTGCGTTTCTCCACTGCTTCTGGATGCTGGTTTTGCTGGGTTCTTGGTGGAGTGTTGGGTGTTGGAGTTCCCAGCTCGCTATTCAGTTGGTGCGAGTCGGGGTGCCTCCCTATTGTCTCGGCGCCATCTTTCTCCTGCTTTTCTTAATCTCAGTGGAGATATTTACTGATAAACATCTACCGACGCAGCATGTTCATGTCGTTCCTAAATGAGCTTTTATCTCTCTCCCCTCACCACAAATCAGATTCTTCTGAGGAGTTCCCAGTACATTATCCTTTCCCCTGTGTAATTACCTTAACAAGCTCCAGCTGTTTTTATTCTCAGAAGATTTACTCCCTGATATACAGCTGCCTACCCCCTTTGTAAGTGCAGGTCCTAAAAGAGCTTTTTTCTCTGTTCCCTCACCACAATCCAGATTCTTTTGGGGAGTTACCAGTACAGTAACCATACCAGGAACTACTTAATTTATTAAACTACTGCTTTTCTCAATCTCAGTGGAGATATTTACTGATAAACAGCTACCTACGCAGCATGTTCATGTCGTTCCTAAATGAGCTTTTATCTCTCTCCCCTCACCACAAATCAGATTCTTCTGAGGACTTCCCAGTACATTATCCTTTCCCCTGTGTATTTACCTTAACAAGCTACAGCTGTTTTTATTCTCAGAAGGTTTAATCCCTGATATACAGCTGCCTACCCCCTTCGTAAGTGCAGGTCCTAAATGAGTTTTTTCTCTGTTCCCTCACCACAATCCAGATTCTTTTGGGGAGTTACCAGTACAGTAACCATACCAGGAAGTACTTAATTTATTAAGCTACTGCTTTTCTTAATCTCAGTGGAGATATTTACTGATAAACAACTACCTACGCAGCATGATCATGTCGTTCCTTAATGAGCTTTTATCTCTCTCCCCTCACCACAAATCAGATTCTTCTGAGGAGTTCCCAGTACATTATCCTTTCCCCTGTGTAATTACCTTAACAAGCTCCAGCTGTTTTTATTCTCAGAAAGTTTAGTCCCTGATATACAGCTTCCTACCCCCTTCGTAAGTGCAGGTCCTAAATGAGCTTTTTACTCTGTTCCCTCACCACAATCCAGATTCTTTTGGGGAGTTACCAGTACAGTACCCATACCAGGAAGTACTTAATTTATTAAGCTACTGCTTTTCTTAATCTCAGTGGAGATATTTACTGATAAACAGCTACCTAGGCAGCATGTTCATGTCGTTCCTAAATGAGCTTTTATCTCTCTCCCCTCACCACAAATCAGATTCTTCTGAGGAGTTCCCAGTACATTATCCTTTCCCCTGTGTAATTACCTTAACAAGATCCAGCTGTTTTTATTCTCAGAAGGTTTACTCCCTGATATACAGCTGCCTACCCCCTTCGTAAGTGCAGGTCCTAAATGAGCTTTTTTTCTCTGTTCCCTCACCACAATCCAGATTCTTTTGGGGAGTTACCAGTACAGTAACCATACCAGAAAGTACTTAATTTATTAAGCTACTGCTTTTCTTAATTTCAGTGGAGATATTTACTGATAAACAGCTACCTACGCAGCATGTTCATGTCGTTCGTAAATGAGCTTTTATCTCTCTCCCCTCACCACAAATCAGATTCTTCTGAGGAGTTCCCAGTACATTACCCTTTCCCTGTGTAATTAGATTTATAATCTCCAGCTGTTTTTATTCTCAGAAGGTTTACTCCCTGATAAACAACTGTCTACCCCCTTCGTAAGTGCAGGTCCTAAATGAGCTTTTTTCTCTATTCCTTAACCACAATCCAGATTCTTTTGGTGAGTTACCAGTACAGTAACCATACCAGGAAGTACTTAGTTTATTAAGCTACTGCTCTTCTTAATCTCAGTGGAGATATTTACTGATAAACAGCTACTTACGCAGCATGTTCATGTCGTTCCTAAATGATCTTTCATCGCTATCCCCTCACCACAAATCAGATTCTTCTGAGGAGTTCCCAGTACATTATCCTTTCCCCTGTGTAATTACCTTAACAAGCTCTAGCTGTTTTTAAGCTCAGAATGTTTACTCCTTGATATACAGCTGCCTATCCCCTTCGTAAGTGCAGGTCCTAAATGAGCTTTTTTCTCTGTTCCCTCACCACAATCCTGAATATTTAGGGGGGTTACCAGTACAGTAACCACAGCAGGAAGTATTTAATTTATTAAGCTACTGCTTTTCTTAATCTCTGTGGAGATATTTACTGATAAACAGCTACCTAGGCAGCATGTTCATGTCGTTCCTAAATGAGCTTTTATCTCTCTCCCCTCACCACAAATCAGATTATTCTGAGGAGTTCCCAGTACATTATGCTTTCCCCTGTGTAATTACCTTAACAAGCTCCAGCTGTTTTTATTCTCAGAAGATTTACTCCCTGATATACAGCTGCCTACCCCCTTTGTAAGTGCAGGTCCGAAATGAGCTTTTTTCTCTGTTCCCTCACCACAATCCAGATTCTTTGGGGAGTTACCAGTACAGTAACCATACCAGGAAGTACTTAATTTATTAAGCTACTGCTTTTCTTAATCTCAGTGGAGATATTTACTGATAAACAGCTACCTACGCAGCATGTTCATGTCTTTCCTAAATGAGCTTTTATCTCTCTCCCCTCACCACAAATCAGATTCTTCTGAGGAGTTCCCAGTACATTATCCTTTCCCCTGTGTAATTACCTTAACAAACTCCAGCTGTTTTTATTCTCAGAAGGTTTAATCCCTGATATACAGCTGCCTACCCCCTTCGTAAGTGCAGGTCCTAAATGAGTTTTTTCTCTGTTCCCTCACCACAATCCAGATTCTTTTGGGGAGTTACCAGTACAGTAACCATACCAGGAAGTACTTAATTTATTAAGCTACTGCTTTTCTTAATCTCAGTGGAGATATTTACTGATAAACAACTACCTACGCAGCATGTTCATGTCGTTCCTAAATGATCTTTTATCGCTATCCCCTCACCACAAATCAGATTCTTCTGAGGAGTTCCCAGTACATTATCCTTTCCCCTGTGTAATTACCTTAACAAGCTCTAGCTGTTTTTAATCTCAGAAGGTTTCCTCCTTGATATACAGCTGCCTCCCCTTCGTAAGTGCAGTTCCTAAATGAGCTTTTTTCTCTGTTCCCTCACTACAATCCAGATTCTTTTGGGGAGTTACCAGTACATTAAACATACCAGGAAGTACTTCATTTATTAAGATACTGCTTTTCTTAATCTCAGCGGAGATATTTACTGATAAACAGCTACCTACGCAGCATGTTCATGTCGTTCCTAAATGAGCTTTTATCTCTCTCCCCTCACCACAAATCAGATTCTTCTGAGGAGTTCCCAGTACATTATCCTTTCCACTGAGTAATTATCTTAACAAGCTCCAGCTGTTTTTATTCTCAGAAGGTTTACTCCCTGATATACTGCTGCCTACCCCCTTTGTGAGTGCAGGTCATAAATGAGCTTTTTTCTCTGTTCCTTCACCACAATCCAGATTCTTTTGGGGCGTTACCAGTACAGTAACCATACCAGGAAGTACTTAATTTTTTAAGCTACTGCTTTTCTTAATCTCAGTAGAGATATTTACTGATAAACAGCTACCTACGCAGCATGTTCATGTCGTTCATAAATGAGCTTTTATCTCTCTCCCCTCACCACAAATCAGACTCTTCTGAGGAGTTCCCAGTACATTATCCTTTCCCCTGTGTAATTACCTTAACAAGCTCCAGCTGTTTTTATTCTCAGAAGGTTTACTAACTGATATACAGCTGCCTAATCCCTTCGTAAGTGCAGGTCCTAAATGAGCTTTTTTCTCTGTTCCCTCACCACAATCCAGATTCTTTTGGGGAGTTACCAGTAGAGTAACCATACCAGGGAGTACTTAATTTATTAAGCTACTGCTTTTCTTAATCTCAGTGGAGATATTTACTGATAAACAGCTACGTATGCAGCATGTTCTTGTCGTTCCTAAATGAACTTTTATCTCTCTCCCCTCACCACAAATCAGACTCTTCTGAGGAGTTCCCAGTATATTATCCTTTCCCCTGTGTAATTACCTTTATAAGCTCCAGCTGTTTTTTTTCTCAGAAGGTATACTCCGTCATATACAGCTGCCTGCCCCCTTCGTAAGTGCAGGTCATAAATGAGCTTTTTTCTCTGTTCCCTCACCACAATCCAGATTCTTTTGGGTAGTTACCAGTACAGTAACCATACCAGGAAGTACTTAATTTATTAAGCTACTGCTTTTCTTAATCTCAGTGGAGATATTTACTGATAAACAGCTACCTATGCAGCATGTTCATGTCGTTCCTAAATGAGCTTTTATCTCTCTCCCCTCACCACAAATCAGATTCTTCTGAGGAGTTCCCAGTACATTATCCTTTCCCCTGAGTAATTACAATAACAAGCTCCAGCAGTTTCTATTCTCAGAAGGTTTACACCCTGATATACAGCTGCCTACCCCCTTCGTAAGTGCAGGTAATAAAGGAGCTTTCTTCTCTGTTCCCTCACCACAATCCAGATTCTTTTGGGGTGTTACCAGTACAGTAACCATACCAGGAAGTACTTAATTTATTAAGCTACTGCTTTTCTTAATCTCATTGGAGATATTTACTGATAAACAGCTACCTACGCAGCATGTTCATGTCTTTCGTAAATGAGCTTTTATCTCTCTCCCCTCACCACAAATCAGATTCTTCTGAGGAGTTCCCAGAACATTATCCTTTCCCCTGTGTAATTACCTTAACAAGCTCCAGCTGTTTTTATTCTCAGAAGGTTTACTCCCTGATATACAGCTGCCTACCCCCTTCGTAAGTGCAGGTCCTAAATGAGCTTTTTTCTCTGTTCCCTCAGCACAATCCAGATTCTTTTGGGGAGTTACCAGTACAGAAACCATACCAGGAAGTACTTAATTTATTAAGCTACTGCTTTTCTTAATCTCAGTGGAGATATTTACTGATAAACAGCTACCTACGCAGCATGTTCATGTCGTTCCTAAATGAGCTCTTATCTCTCTCCGCTCACCACAAATCAGATTCTTCTGCGGAGTTCCCAGTACTTTATCCTTTCCTCTGTGTAATTGCCTTAATAAGCTCCAGCTGTTTTTATTCTCAGAAGGTTTACTCCCTGATATACAGCTGCCTACCCCCTTCGTAAGTGCAGGTCCTAAATGAGCTTTTTTCTCTGTTCCCTCACCGCAATCCAGATTCTTTTGGGGAGTTACCAGTACAGTAGCCATACCAGGAAGTACTTAATTGATTAAGCTACTGCTTTTCTTAATCTCAGTGGAGATATTTACTGATAACAGCTAGGTACGCAGCATGTTCATGTCGTTCCTAAATGAGCTTTTATCTCTCTCCCATCACAAGAAATCAGATTCTTCTGAGGAGTTCCCAGTACATTATCCTTTCCCCTGTGTAATTACCTTAACAAGCTCTAGGTGTTTTTATTCTCAGAAGGTTTACTCCCTGATACACAGCTGCCTACCCCCTTCGTAAGTGCAGGTCCTAAATGAGCTTTTTTCTCTGTTCCCTCACCACAATCCAGATTCTTTTGGGGAGTTACCAGTACACTACCCATACCAGGAAGTACTTAATTTATTAAGCTACTGCTTTTCTTAATCTCAGTGGAGATATTTACTGATAAACAGCTACCTATGCAGCATGTTCATGTCGTTCCTAAAAGAGCTTTTATCTCTCTCACCTCACCACAAATCAGATTCGTCTGAGGAGTTCCCAGTACATTATCCTTTCCCCTGTGTAATTACCTTAACAAGCTCCAGCTGTTTTTATTCTCAGAAGGTTTACTCCCTGATATACAGCTGCCTCCACCCTTCGTAAGTGCAGGTCCAACATTAGCTTTTTTCTCTGTTCCCTCACCACAATCCAGATTCTTTTGGGGAGTTACCAGTACAGTAACCATACCAGGAAGTATTTAATTTATTAAGCTACTGCTTTTCTTAATCTCAGTTGAGAAATTTACTGATAAACAGCTACCTACGCAGCATGTTCATGTCGTTCCTAAATGAGATTTTATCTCTCTACCCGCACCACAAATCAGATTCTTCTGAGGAGTTCCCAGTACATTATCCTTTCCCCTGTGTAATTACCTTAACAAGCTCCAGCTGTTTTTATTCTCAGAAGGTTTACTCCCTGATATACAGCTGCCTACCCCCTTCGTAAGTGCAGGTACTAAATGAGCTTTTTTCTCTGTTCCCTCACCACAATCCAGATTCTTTTGGGGAGTTACCAGTACAGTAACCATACCAGGAAGTACTTAATTTATTAAGCTACTGCTTTTCTTAATCTCAGTGGAGATATTTACTGATAAACAGCTACCTACGCAGCATGGTCCTGTGGTTCTTAAATGAGCTTTTTCTCTCTCCCCTCAGCATAAATCAGATTCTTCTGAGGAGTTCCCAGTACATTATCCTTTCCCCTGTGTAATTACCTTAACAAGCTCCAGCTGTTTTTATTCTCAGAAGGTTTACTCCCTGATATACAGCTGCCTACCCCCTTCGTAAATGCAGGTCTTAAATGAGCTTTTTTCTCTGTTCCCTCACCACAATCCAGATTCTTTTGGGGAGTTACCAGTACAGTAAGCATACCAGGAAGTACTTAATTTATTAAGCTACTGCTTTTCTTAATCTCAGTGGAGATATTTACTGATAAACAGCTACCTACGCAGCATGTTCATGTCGTTCCTAAATGAGATTTATCTCTCTCCCCTCACCACAAATCATATTCTTCTGAGGAGTTCCCAGTACATTATCCTTTCCCATGTGTAATTACCTTAACAAGCTCCAGCTGTTTTTATTCTCAGAAGGTTTACTCCCTGATATACAGCTGCCTACCCCCTTCGTAAGTGCAGGTCCTAAATGAGCTTTTTTCTCGGTTACCTCACCACAATCCAGATTCTTTTGGGGAATTACCAGTACAGTAACCATACCACGAAGTACTTAATTTATTAAGCTACTGCTTTTCTTAATCTCAGTGGAGATATTTACTGATAAACAGCTACCTACGCAGCATGTTCATGTCGTTCCTAAATGAGCTTTTATCTCTCCCCTCACCACAAATCAGATTCTTCTGAGGAGTTCCCAGTACATTATCCTTTCCCCTGTGTAATTACCTCAACAAGCTCCAGCTGTTTTTATTCTCAGAAGGTTTACTCCCTGATATACAGCTGCCTACCCCCTTCGTAAGTGCAGGTCCTAAATGAGCTTTTTTCTCTGTTCCCTCACCACAATCCAGATGCTTTTGGGGAGTTACCAGTACAGTAACCATACCAGGAAGTACTTAATTTATTAAGCTACTGCTTTTCTTAATCTCAGTGGAGATATTTACTGATAAACAGCTACCTACGCAGCATGTTCATGTCGTTCCTAAATGAGCTTTTATCTCTCTCCCCTCACCACAAATCAGATTCTTCTGAGGAGTTCCCAGTACATTATCCTTTCCCCTGTGTAATTACCTTAACAAGCTCTGGCAGTTTCTATTCTCAGAAGGTTTACTCCCTGATTTACACCTGACTACCCCCTTCGTAAGTGCACGTCCTAAATGAGCTTTTTTCTCTGTTCCCTCACCACAATCCAGATTCTTTTGGGGAGTTACCAGTACAGTAACCATACCAGGAAGTACTTAATTTATTAAGCTACTGCTTTTCTTAATCTCAGTGGAGATATTTACTGATAAACAGCTACCTACGCAGCATGTTCATGTCCTTCCTAAATGCGCTTTTATCTCTCTCCCCTCACCACAAATCAGATTCTTCTGAGGAGTTCCCAGTACATTATCCTTTCCCCTGTGTAATTACCTTAACAAGTTCCAGCTGTTTTTATTCTCAGAAGGTTTACTCCCTGATATGCAGATGCCTACCCTCTTCGTAAGTGCAGGTCCTAAATGAGCTTTTTTCTCTGTTCCCTCACCACAATCCAGATTTTTTTGGGGAGTTACCAGTACAGTATCCATACCAGGAAGTACTTAATTTATTAAGCTACTGCTTTTCTTAATCTCAGTGGACATATTTACTAATAAACAGCTACGTATGCAGCATGTACATGTCGTTCTTAATAAGCTTTTATCTCTCTCCCCTCACCACAAATCAGATTCTTCTGAGGAGTTCCCAGTACATTATCCTTTCCCCTGTGTAATTACCTTAACAAGCTCCAGCTGTTTTTATTCTCAGAACATTTACTCCCTGATATACAGCTGCCTACCCCATTCTTATGTGCAGGTCCTAAATGAGCTTTTTCTCTGTTCCCTCAACACAATACAGATTCTTTTGGGGAGTTACCAGTACAGTAACCATACCAGGAAGTACTTAATTTATTAAGCTACTGCTTTTCTTAATCTCAGTGGAGATATTTACTGATAAACAGCTATGTACGCAGCATGTTCATGTCGTTCCTAAATGAGCTTTTATCTCTCTCCCCTCACCACAAATCAGATTCTTCTGAGGACTTCCCAGTACATTATCCTTTTCCCTGTTTAAATACCTTAACAAGCTCCAGCTGTTTTTATTCTCAGAAGGTTTATTCCCTGATATACAGCTGCCTACCCTCTTCGTAAGTGCAGTTCCTAAATGAGCTTTTTTCTCTGTTCCCTCACCACAATCCCGATTCTTTTGGGGAGTTACCAGTAGAGTAACCATACCAGGAAGTACTTAATTTATTAAGCTACTGCTTTTCTTAATCTCAGTGGAGATATTTACTGATAAACAGCTACGTATGCAGCATGTTCTTGTCGTTCCTAAATGAGCTTTTATCTCTCTCCCCTCACCACAAATCAGACTCTTCTGAGGAGTTCCCAGTATATTATCCTTTCCCATGTGTAATTACCTTTATAAGCTCCAGCTGTTTTATTCTCAGAAGGTATACTCCCTGATATACAACTGCCTACCCCCTTCGTAAGTGCAGGTCCTAAATGAGCTTTTTTCTCTGTTCCTTCAACACAATCCAGATTTTTTGGGGAGTTAGCAGTACAGTAACCATACCAGGAAGTACTTAATTTATTAAGCTACTGCTTTTCCTAATCTCAGTGGAGATATTTACTGATAAACAGCTACCTACGCAGCATGTTCATTTCGTTCCTAATTGAGCTTTTATCTCTCTCCCCTCACCACAAATCAGATTCTTCTGAGGAGTTCCCAGTACATTATCCTTTCCCCTGTGTAATTACCTTAACAAGCTCCAGCTGTTTTTATTCTCAGAAGGTTTACTCCCTGATATACAGCTGCCTACCCCCTTCGTAAGTGCTGGTCCTAAATGAGCTTTTTTCTCTGTTCCCTCACCACAATCCAGATTCTTTGGGGAGTTACCAGTACAGTAACCATACCAGGAAGTACTTAATTTATTAAGCTACTGCTTTTCTTAATCTCAGTGGAGATATTTACTGATAAACAGCTACGTATGCAGCATGTTCTTGTCGTTCCTAAATGAGCTTTTATCTCTCTCCCCTCACGACAAATCAGATTCTTCTGAGGAGTTCCCAGTATATTATCCTTTCCTCTGTGTAATTACCTTTATAAGCTCCAGCTGTTTTTATTCTCAGAAGGTATACTCGATGATATACTACTGCCTACCCCCTTCGTAAGTGCAGGTCCTAAATGAGCTTTTTTCTCTGTTCCTTCACCACAATCCAGATTCTTTTGGGAAGTTACCAGTACAGTAACCATACCAGGAAGTACTTAATTTATTAAGCTACTGCTTTTCTTAATCTCAGTGGAGATATTTACTGATAAACAGCTACCTACGCAGCATTTTCATGTCGTTCCTAAATGAGCTTTCATCTCTCTCCCCTAACCACAAATCAGATTCTTCTGAGGAGTTCCCAGTACATTATCCTTTCCCCTGTGTAATTACATTACCAGGCTCCAGCTGTTTTTATTCTCAGAAGGTTTACTCCCTGATATACAACTGCCTACCCCCTTCGTAAGTGCAGGTCCTAAATGAGCTTTTTTCACTGTTCCCTCACCACAATCCAGATTCTTTTGGGGAGTTACCAGTACAGTGACCATACCTGGAAGTACTTAATTTATTAAGCTACTGCTTTTCTTAATCTCAGTGGAGATATGTACTGATAAACAGCTACGTAGCAGCATGTTCTTGTCGTTCCTAATTGAACTTTTATCTCTCTACCCTCACAACAAATCAGATTCTTCTGAGGAGTTCCCAGTATATTATCCTTTCCCCTGTGTAAGTACCTTTATAAGCTCCAGCTGTTTTTATTCTCAGAAGGTATACTCCCTGATATAGAACTGCCTACCTGCTTCGTAAGTGCAGGTCCTAAATGAGCTTTTTTCTCTGTTCCTTCACCACAATCCAGATTCTTTTCGGGAGTTACCAGTATAGTAACCATACCAGGAAGTACTTAATTTATTAAGCTACTGCTTTTCTTAATCTCAGTGGAGATATTTACTGATAAACAGCTACCTACGCAGCATGTTCATGTCGTTCCTAAATGAGCTTTTATCTCTCTCCCCTCACCACAAATCAGATTCTTCTGAGGAGTTCCCAGTACATTATCCTTTCCCCTGTGTAATTACCTTACCAAGCTCCAGCTGTTTTTATTCTCAGAAGGTTTACTCCCTGATATACAACTGCCTACCCCCTTCGTAAGTGCAGGTCCTAAATGAGCTTTTTTCTCTGTTCCCTCACCACAATCCAGATTCTTTTGGGGAGTTACCAGTACAGTAACCATTCCAGGAAGTACTTAATTTATTAAGCTACTGCTTTTCTTAATCTCAGTGGAGATATTTACGGATAAACAGCTACCTACGCAGCATATTCATGTCGTTCCTAAATCAGCTTTATCTCTCTCCCCTCACCACAAATCAGATTCTTCTGAGGAGTTCCCAGTACATTATCCTTTCCCCTGTGTAATTACCTTACCAAGCTCCAGCTGTTTTTATTCTCAGAAGGTTTACTCCCTGATATACAGCTGCCTACCCCCTTCGTAAGTGCAGGTAATAAAGGAGCTTTCTTCTCTGTTCCCTCACCACAATCCAGATTATTTTGGGGTGTTACCAGTACAGTAACCATACCAGGAAGTACTTAATTTATTAAGCTACTGCTTTTCTTAATCTCATTGGAGATATTTACTGATAAACAGCTACCTACGCAGCATGTTCATGTCGTTCCTAAATGAGCTTTTATCTCTCTCCCCTCACCACAAATCAGATTCTTCTGAGGAGTTCCCAGAACATTATCCTTTCCCCTGTGTAATTACCTTAACAAGCTCCAGCTGTTTTTATTCTCAGAAGGTTTACTCCCTGATATAGAGCTGCCTACCCCCTTCGTAAGTGCAGGTCCTAAATGAGCTTTTTTCTCTGTTCCCTCACCACAATCCAGATTCTTTTGGGGAGTTACCAGTACAGTAACCATACCAGGAAGTACTTAATTTATGAAGCTACTGCTTCTCTTAATCTCAGTGGAGATATTTACTGATAAACAGCTACCTACGCAGCATGTTCATGTCGTTCCTAAATGAGCTCTTATCTCTCTCCCCTCACCACAATTCAGATTCTTCTGAGGAGTTCCCAGTACATTATCCTTTCCCCTGTGTAATTACCTTAACAAGCTCCAGCTGTTTTTATTCTCAGAAGGTTTACTCCCTGATATACAGCTGCCTACCCCCTTCGTAAGTGCAGGTCCTAAATGAGCTTTTTTCTCTGTTCCCTCAGCACAATCCAGATTCTTTTGGGGTGTTACCAGTACAGAAACCATACCAGGAAGTACTTAATTTATTAATCTACTGCTTTTCTTAATCTCAGTGGAGATATTTACTGATAAACAGCTACCTACGCAGCATGTTCATGTCGTTCCTAAATGAGCTCTTATCTCTCTCCCCTCACCACAATTCAGATTCTTCTGAGGAGTTCCCAGTACATTATCCTTTCCCCTGTGTAATTACCTTAACAAGCTCTAGGTGTTTTTATTCTCAGAAGGTTTACTCCCTGATACACAGCTGCCTACCCCCTTCGTAAGTGCAGGTCCTAAATGAGCTTTTTTCTCTGTTCCCTCCCCACAATCCAGATTCTTTTGGGGAGTTACCAGTACACTACCCATACCAGGAAGTACTTAATTTATTAAGCTACTGCTTTTCTTAATCTCAGTGGAGATATTTACTGATAAACAGCTACCTACGCAGCATGTTCATGTCGTTCCTAAATGAGCTTTTATCTCTCTCACCTCACCACAAATCAGATTCGTCAGAGGAGTTCCCAGTACATTATCCTTTACCCTGTGTAATTACCTTAACAAGCTCCAGCTGTTTTTATTCTCAGAAGGTTTACTCCCTGATATACAGCTGCCTCCCCCCTTCGTAAGTGCAGGTCCTAAATGAGCTTTTTTCTCTGTTCCCTCACCACAATCCAGATTCTTTTGGGGAGTTACCAGTACAGTAACCATACCAGGAAGTACTTAATTTATTAAGCTACTGCTTTTCTTAATCTCAGTGGAGATTTTTACTGATAAACAGCTACTTACGCATCATGTTCATGTCGTTCTTAAATGAGCTTTTATCTCTCTCCCCTCACCACAAATCAGATTCTTCTGAGGAGTTCCCAGTACATTATCCTTTCCCCTGTGTAATTACCTTAACAAGCTCCAGCTGTTTTTATTCTCAGAAGGTTTATTCCCTGATATACAGCTGGCTACACCCTTCGTAAGTGCAGGTCCTAAATGAGCTTTTTTCACTGTTCCCTCACCACAATCCATATTCTTCTGGGGAGTTACCAGTACAGTAACTATACCAGGAAGTACTTAATTTATTAAGCTACTGCAATTCTTAATCTCAGTGGAGATATTTACTGATAAACAGCTACCTACGCAGCATGTTCATATCGTTCCTAAATGAGCTTTTATCTCTCTCCCCTCACCACAAATCAGATTCTTCTGAGGAGTTCCCAATACATTATCCTTTCCCCTGTGTAATTACCTTAACAAGCTCCAGCTGTTTTTATTCTCAGAATGTTTACTCCCTGATATACAGCTGCCTACCCCCTTCGTAAGTGCAGGTCCAACATTAGCTTTTTTCTCTGTTCCCTCACCACAATCCAGATTCTTTTGGGGAGTTACCAGTACAGTAACATACCAGGAAGTATTTAATTTATTAAGCTCCTGCTTTTCTTAATCTCAGTTGAGAAATTTACTGATAAACAGCTACCTACGCAGCATGTTCATGTCGTTCCTAAATGAGATTTTATCTCTCTACCCGCACCACAAATCAGATTCTTCTGAGGAGTTCCCAGTACATTATCCTTTCCCCTGTGTAATTACCTTAACAAGCTCCAGCTGTTTTTATTCTCAGAAGGTTTACTCCCTGATATACAGCTGCCTACCCCCTTCGTAAGTGCAGGTACTAAATGAGCTTTTTTCTCTGTTCCCTCACTACAATCCAGACTCTATTGGGGAGTTACCAGTACAGTAACCATACCAGGAAGTACTTAATTTATTAAGCTACTGCTTTTCTTAATCTCAGTGGAGATATTTACTGATAAACAGCTACCTACGCAGCATGGTCCTGTGGTTCTTAAATGAGCTTTTTCTCTCTCCCCTCAGCATAAATCAGATTCTTCTGAGGAGTTCCCAGTACATTATCCTTTCCCCTGTGTAATTACCTTAACAAGCTCCAGCTGTTTTTATTCTCAGAAGCTTTACTCCCTGATATACAGCTGCCTACCCCCTTCGTAAATGCAGGTCTTAAATGAGCTTTTTTCTCTGTTCCCTCACCACAATCCAGATTGTTTTGGGGAGTTACCAGTACAGTAACCATACCAGGAAGTACTTAATTTATTAAGCTACTGCTTTTCTTAATCTCAGTGGAGATATTTACTGATAAACAGCTACCTACGCAGCATGTTCATGTCGTTCCTAAATGAGCTTTTATCTCTCTCCCCTCACCACAAATCAGATTCTTCTGAGGAGTTCCCAGTACATTATCCTTTCCCATGTGTAATTACCTTAACAAGCTCCAGCTGTTTTTATTCTCAGAAGGTTTACTCCCTGATATACAGCTGCCTACCCCCTTCGTAAGTGCAGGTCCTAAATGAGCTTTTTTCTCGGTTACCTCACCACAATCCAGATTCTTTTGGGGAATTACCAGTACAGTAACCATACCACGAAGTACTTAATTTATTAAGCTACTGCTTTTCTTAATCTCAGTGGAGATATTTACTGATAAACAGCTACCTACGCAGCATGTTCATGTCCTTCCTAAATGCGCTTTTATCTCTCTCCCCTCACCACAAATCAGATTCTTCTGAGGAGTTCCCAGTACATTATCCTTTCCCCTGTGTAATTACCTTAACAAGTTCCAGCTGTATTTATTCTCAGAAGGTTTACTCCCTGATATGCAGATGCCTACCCTCTTCGTAAGAGCAGGTCCTAAATGAGCGTTTTTCTCTGTTCCCTCACCACAATCCAGATTTTTTTGGGGAGTTACCAGTACAGTATCCATACCAGGAAGTACTTAATTTATTAAGCTACTGCTTTTCTTAATCTCAGTGGACATATTTACTAATAAACAGCTACGTATGCAGCATGTACATGTCGTTCTTAATAAGCTTATATCTCTCTCCCCTCACCACAAATCAGATTCTTCTGAGGAGTTCCCAGTACATTATCCTTTCCCCTGTGTAATTACCTTAACAAGCTCCAGCTGTTTTAATTCTCAGAACATTTACTCCCTGATATACAGCTGCCTACCCCATTCTTATGTGCAGGTCCTAAATGAGCTTTTTCTCTGTTCCCTCAACACAATACAGATTCTTTTGGGGAGTTACCAGTACAGTAACCATACCAGGAAGTACTTAATTTATTAAGCTACTGCTTTTCTTAATCTCAGTGGAGATATTTACTGATAAACAGCTACGTATGCAGCATGTTCTTGTCGTTCCTAAATGAGCTTTTATCTCTCTACCCTCACCACAAATCAGACTCTTCTGAGGAGTTCCCAGTATATTATCCTTTCCCATGTGTAATTACCTTTATAAGCTCCAGCTGTTTTTATTCTCAGAAGGTATACTCCCTGATATACAACTGCCTACCCCCTTCGTAAGTGCAGGTCCTAAATGAGGTTTTTTCTCTGTTCCTTCAACACAATCCAGATTTTTTGGGGAGTTAGCAGTACAGTAACCATACCAGGAAGTACTTAATTTATTAAGCTACTGCTTTTCCTAATCTCAGTGGAGATATTTACTGATAAACAGCTACCTACGCAGCATGTTCATTTCGTTCCTAATTGAGGTTTTATCTCTCTCCCCTCACCACAAATCAGATTCTTCTGAGGAGTTCCCAGTACATTATCCTTTCCCCTGTGTAATTACCTTAACATGCTCCAGCTGTTTTTATTCTCAGAAGGTTTACTCCCTGATATAGAGCTTCCTACCCCCTTCGTAAGTGCAGGTCCTAAATGAGCTTTTTTCTCTGTTCCCTCACCACAATCCAGATTCTTTGGGGAGTTACCAGTACAGTAACCATACCAGGAAGTACTTAATTTATGAAGCTACTGCTTCTCTTAATCTCAGTGGAGATATTTACTGATAAACAGCTACCTACGCAGCATGTTCATGTCCTTCCTAAATGAGCTTTTATCTCTCTCCCCTCACCACAAATCAGATTCTTCTGAGAAGTTCCCAGTACATTATCCTTTCCCCTGTGTAATTACCTTAACAAGCTCCAGCTGTTTTTATTCTCAGAAGGTTTACTCCCTGATATACAGCTGCCTACCCCCTTCGTAAGTGCAGGTCCTAAATGAGCTTTTTTCTCTGTTCCTTCAGCACAATCCAGATTCTTTTGGGGATTTACCAGTACAGAAACCATACCAGGAAGTACTTAATTTATTAAGCTACTGCTTTTCTTAATCTCAGTGGAGATATTTACTGATAAACAGCTACCTACGCAGCATGTTCATGTCGTTCCTAAATGAGCTCTTATCTCTCTCCCCTCACCACAAATCAGATTCTTCTGAGGAGTTCCCAGTACTTTATCCTTTCCTCTGTGTAATTGCCTTAATAAGCTCCAGCTGTTTTTATTCTCAGAAGGTTTACTCCCTGATATACAGCTGCCTACCCCCTTCGTAAGTGCAGGTCCTAAATGAGCTTTTTTCTCTGTTCCCTCACCGCAATCCAGATTCTTTTGGGGAGTTACCAGTACAGTAGCCATACCAGGAAGTACTTAATTGATTAAGCTACTGCTTTTCTTAATCTCAGTGGAGATATTTACTGATAAACAGCTACGTAAGCAGCATGTTCATGTCGTTCGTAAATGAGCTTTTATCTCTCTCCCCTCACCACAAATCAGATTCTTCTGAGGAGTTCCCAGTACATTATCCTTTCCCCTGTGTAATTACCTTAACAAGCTCCAGCTGTTTTTATTCTCAGAAGGGTTACTCCCTGATATACAGCTGCCTACCCCCTTCGTAAGTGCAGGTCCTAAATGAGCTTTTTTCTCTGTTCCCTCACCACAATCCAGATTCTTTTGGGGAGTTACCATTACAGTAACCATACCAGGAAGTACTTAATTTATTAAGATATTGCTTTTCTTAAGCTGAGTGGAGATAGTTACTGATAAACAGCTACCTACGCAGCATGTTCATGTCGCTCCTAAATTAGCTTTTATCTCTCTACCCTCACCACAAATCAGGTTCTTCTGAGGAGTTCCCCGTACATTATCCTTACCCCTGTGTAATTACCTTAACAAGCTCCCGCTGTTTTTATTCTCAGAAGGTTTACTCCCTGATATAGTGCTGCCTACCCCCTTCATAAGTGCAGGTCCTAAATGAGCTTTTTTCTCTGTTCCCTCAGCACAATCCAGATTCTTTTGGGGAGTTACCAGTACAGTAACCATACCAGGAAGTACTTAATTTATTAAGCTACTGCTTTTCTTAATCTCAGTGGAGATATTTACTGATAAACAGCTAGGTACGCAGCATGTTCATGTCGTTCCTAAATGAGCTTTTATCTCTCTCCCCTCACAAGAAATCAGATTCTTCTGAGGAGTTCCCAGTACATTATCCTTTCCCCTGTGTAATTACCTTAACAAGCTCTAGGTGTTTTTATTCTCAGAAGGTTTACTCCCTGATACACAGCTGCCTACCCCCTTCGTAAGTGCAGGTCCTAAATGAGCTTTTTTCTCTGTTCCGTCACCACAATCCAGATTCTTTTGGGGAGTTACCAGTACACTACCCATACCAGGAAGTACTTAATTTATTAAGCTACTGCTTTTCTTAATCTCAGTGGAGATATTTACTGATAAACAGCTACCTACGCAGCATGTTCATGTCGTTCCTAAATGAGCTTTTATCTCTCTCCCCTCACCACAAATCAGATTCTTCTGAGGAGTTCCCAGTACATTATCCTTTCCCCTGTGTAATTACCTTAACAAGCTCCAGCTGTTTTTATTCTCAGAATGTTTACTCCCTGATATACAGCTGCCTACCCCCTTCGTAAGTGCAGGTCCTAAATGAGCTTTTTTCTCTGTTCCCTCACCACAATCCAGATTCTTTTGGGGAGTTACCAGTACAGTAACCATACCAGGAAGTACTTAATTTATTAAGCTACTGCTTTTCTTAATCTCAGTGGAGATATTTACTGATAAACAGCTACCTACGCAGCATGTTCATGTCGTTCCTAAATGAGCTTTTATCTCTCTCCCCTCACCACAAATCAGATTCTTCTGAGGAGTTCCCAGTACATTATCCTTTCCCCTGTGTAATTACCTTAACAAGCTCCAGCTGTTTTTATTCTCAGAAGGTTTACTCCCTGATATACAGCTGCCTACCCCCTTCGTAAGTGCAGGTCCTAAATGAGCTTTTTTCTCTGTTCCCTCACCACAATCCAGATTCTTTGGGGAGTTACCAGTACAGTAACTATACCAGGAAGTACTTAATTTATTAAGCTACTGCAATTCTTAATCTCAGTGGAGATATTTACTGATAAACAGCTACCTACGCAGCATGTTCATGTCGTTCCTAAATGAGCTTTTATCTCTCTCCCCTCACCACAAATCAGATTCTTCTGAGGAGTTCCCAGTACATTATCCTTTCCCCTGTGTAATTACCTTAACAAGCTCCAGCTGTTTTTATTCTCAGAATGTTTACTCCCTGATATACAGCTGCCTACCCCCTTCGTAAGTGCAGTCCAACATTAGCTTTTTTCTCTGTTCCCTCACCACAATCCAGATTCTTTTGGGGAGTTACCAGTACACTACCCATACCAGGAAGTACTTAATTTATTAAGCTACTGCTTTTCTTAATCTCAGTGGAGATATTTACTGATAAACAGCTACCTACGCAGCATGTTCATGTCGTTCCTAAATGAGCTTTTATCTCTCTCATCTCACCACAAATCAGATTCGTCTGAGGAGTTCCCAGTACATTATCCTTTCCCCTGTGTAATTACCTTAACAAGCTCCAGCTGTTTTTATTCTCAGAAGGTTTACTCCCTGATATACAGCTGCCTCCCCCCTTCGTAAGTGCAGGTCCTAAATGAGCTTTTTTCTCTGTTCCCTCAACACAATCCAGATTCTTTTGGGGAGTTACCAGTACAGTAAGCATACCAGGAAGTACTTAATTTATTAAGCTACTGCTTTTCTTAATCTCAGTGGAGATATTTACTGATAAACAGCTACCTACACAGCATGTTCATGTCGTTCCTAAATGAGCTTTTATCTCTCTCCCCTCACCACAAATCAGATTCTTCTGAGGAGTTCCCAGTACATTATCCTTTCCCCTGTGTAATTACCTTAAGAAGCTCTGGCAGTTTCTATTCTCAGAAGGTTTACTCCCTGATTTACAGCTGACTACCCCCTTCGTAAGTGCACGTCCTAAATGAGCTTTTTTCTCTGTTCCCTCACCACAATGCAGATTCTTTTGGGGAGTTACCAGTACAGTAACCATACCAGGAAGTACTTAATTTATTAAGCTACTGCTTTTCTTAATCTCAGTGGAGATATTTACTGATAAACAGCTACCTACGCAGCATGTTCATGTCCTTCCTAAATGCGCTTTTATCTCTCTCCCCTCACCACAAATCAGATTCTTCTGAGGAGTTCCCAGTACATTATCCTTTCCCCTGTGTAATTAACTTAACAAGCTCCAGCTGTTTTTATTCTCAGAAGGTTTACTCCCTGATATGCAGATGCCTACCCTCTTCGTAAGTGCAGGTCCTAAATGAGCTTTTTTCTCTGTTCCCTCACCACAATCCAGATTTTTTTGGGGAGTTACCAGTACAGTATCCATACCAGGAAGTACTTAATTTATTAAGCTACTGCTTTTCTTAATCTCAGTGGACATATTTACTAATAAACAGCTACGTATGCAGCATGTACATGTCGTTCTTAATAAGCTTTTATCTCTCTCCCCTCACCACAAATCAGATTCTTCTGAGGAGTTCCCAGTACATTATCCTTTCCCCTGAGTAATTACCTTAACAAGCTCCAGCTGTTTTTATTCTCAGAAGGTTTACTCCCTGATAAACAGCTGCCTACCCCCTTCGTAAGTGCAGGTCCTAAATGAGCTTTTCTCTCTGTTCCGTCATCACAATCCAGATTCTTTTGGGGAGTTACCAGTACAGTAACCATACCAGGATGTACTTAATTTATTAAGCTACTGCTTTTCTTAATCTCAGTGGAGATATTTACTGATAAACAGCTACCTACACAGCATGTTCATGTCGTTCCTAAATGAGCTTTTATCTCTCTCCCCTCACCACAAATCAGATTCTTTTGAGGAGTTCCCAGTACATTATCCTTTCCCCTGTGTAATTACCTCAACAAGCTCCAGCTGTTTTTATTCTCAGAAGGTTTACTCCCTGATATACAACTGCCTACCCCCTTCGTAAGTGCAGGTCCTAAATGAGCTTTTTTCACTGTTCCCTCACCACAATCCAGATTCTTTTGGGGAGTTACCAGTACAGTGACCATACCAGGAAGTACTTAATTTATTAAGCTACTGCTTTTCTTAATCTCAGTGGAGATATGTACTGATAAACAGCTACGTAGCAGCATGTTCTTGTCGTTCCTAAATGAACTTTTATCTCTCTACCCTCACCACAAATCAGATTCTTCTGAGGAGTTCCCAGTATATTATCCTTTCCCCTGTGTAAGTACCTTTATAAGATCCAGCAGTTTTTATTCTCAGAAGGTATACTCCCTGATATAGAACTGCCTACCTGCTTCGTAAGTGCAGGTCCTAAATGAGCTTTTTTCTCTGTTCCTTCACCACAATCCAGATTCTTTTCGGGAGTTACCAGTATAGTAACCATACCAGGAAGTACTTAATTTATTAAGCTACTGCTTTTCTTAATCTCAGTGGAGATATTTACTGATAAACAGCTACCTACGCAGCATGTTCATGTCGTTCCTAAATGAGCTTTTATCTCTCTCCCCTCACCACAAGTCAGATTCTTCTGAGGAGTTCCCAGTACATTATCCTTTCCCCTGTGTAATTACCTCAACAAGCTCCAGCTGATTTTATTCTCAGAAGGTTTACTCCCTGATATACAGCTGCCTACCCCCTTCGTAAGTGCAGGTCCTAAATGAGCTTTTTTCTCTGTTCCCTCACCACAATCCAGATTCTTTGGGGTAGTTACCAGTACAGTAACCGTACCAGGAAGTACTTAATTTATTAAGCTACTGCTTTTCTTAATCTCAGTGGAGATATTTACTGATAAACAGCTACCTACGCAGCATGTTCATGTCGTTCCTAAATGAGCTTTTATCTCTCTCCCCTCACCACAAATCAGATTCTTCTGAGGAGTTCCCAGTACATTATCCTTTCCCCTGTGTAATTACCTTAACAAGCTCCAGCTGTTTTTACTCTCAGAAGGTTTACTCCCTGATATACAGCTGCCTACCCCCTTCGTAAGTGCAGGTCCTAAATGAGCTTTTTTCTCTGTTCCCTCACCACAATCCAGATTCTTTTGGGGAGTTACCAGTACAGTAACCATACCAGGAAGTACTTAATTTATTAAGCTACTGCTTTTCTTAATCTCAGTGGAGATATTTACTGATAAACAGCTACCTACGCAGCATGTTCATGTCGTTCCTAAATGAGCTTTTATCTCTCTCCCCTCACCACAAATCAGATTCTTCTGAGGAGTTCCCAGTACATTATCCTTTCCCCTGTGTAATTACCTTAACAAGCTCCAGCTGTTTTTATTCTCAGAAGTTTACTCCCTGATATACAGCTGCCTACCCCCTTCGTAAGTGCAGGTCCTAAATGAGCTTTTTTCTCTGTTCCCTCACCACAATCCAGATTCTTTTGGGGAGTTACCAGTACAGTAACCATACCAGGAAGTACTTAATTTATTAAGCTACTGCTTTTCTTAATCTCAGTGGAGATATTTACTGATAAACAGCTACCTACGGAGCATGTTCATGTCGTTCCTAAATGAGCTTTTATCTCTCTCCCCTCACCACAAATCAGATTCTTCTGAGGAGTTCCCAGTACATTATCCTTTCCCCTGTGTAATTACCTTAACAAGCTCCAGCTGTTTTTATTCTCAGAAGGTTTACTCCCTGATAAACAGCTGCCTACCCCCTTCGTAAGTGCAGGTCCTAAATGAGCTTTTCTCTGTTCCCTCACCACAATCCAGATTCTTTTGGGGAGTTACCAGTACAGTAACCATACCAGGAAGTACTTAATTTATTAAGCTACTGCTTTTCTTAATCTCAGTGGAGATATTTACTGATAAACAGCTACCTACGCAGCATGTTCATGTCGTTCCTAAATGAGCTTTTATCTCTCTCCCCTCACCACAAATCAGATTCTTCTGAGGAGTTCCCAGTACATTATCCTTTCCCCTGTGTAATTACCTTAACAAGCTCCAGCTGTTTTTATTCTCAGAAGGTTTACTCCCTGATATACAGCTGCCTACCCCCTTCGTAAGTGCAGGTCCTAAATGAGCTTTTTTCTCTGTTCCCTCACCACAATCCAGATTCTTTTGGGGAGTTACCAGTACAGTAACCATACCAGGAAGTACTTAATTTATTAAGCTACTGCTTTTCTTAATCTCAGTGGAGATATTTACTGATAAACAGCTACCTACGCAGCATGTTCATGTCGTTCCTAAATGAGCTTTTATCTCTCTACCCCTCACCACAAATCAGATTCTTCTGAGGAGTTCCCAGTACATTATCCTTTCCCCTGTGTAATTACCTTAACAAGCTCCAGCTGTTTTTATTCTCAGAAGGTTTACTCCCTGATATACAGCTGCCTACCCCCTTCGTAAGTGCAGGTCCTAAATGAGCTTTTTTCTCTGTTCCCTCACCACAATCCAGATTCTTTTGGGGAGTTACCAGTACAGTAACCATACCAGGAAGTACTTAATTTATTAAGCTACTGCTTTTCTTAATCTCAGTGGAGATATTTACTGATAAACAGCTACCTACGCAGCATGTTCATGTCGTTCCTAAATGAGCTTTTATCTCTCTCCCCTCACCACAAATCAGATTCTTCTGAGGAGTTCCCAGTACATTATCCTTTCCCCTGTGTAATTACCTTAACAAGCTCCAGCTGTTTTTATTCTCAGAAGGTTTACTCCCTGATATACAGCTGCCTACCCCCTTCGTAAGTGCAGGTCCTAAATGAGCTTTTTTCTCTGTTCCCTCACCACAATCCAGATTCTTTTGGGGAGTTACCAGTACAGTAACCATACCAGGAAGTACTTAATTTATTAAGCTACTGCTTTTCTTAATCTCAGTGGAGATATTTACTGATAAACAGCTACCTACGCAGCATGTTCATGTCGTTCCTAAATGAGCTTTTATCTCTCTCCCCTCACCACAAATCAGATTCTTCTGAGGAGTTCCCAGTACATTATCCTTTCCCCTGTGTAATTACCTTAACAAGCTCCAGCTGTTTTTATTCTCAGAAGGTTTACTCCCTGATATACAGCTGCCTACCCCCTTCGTAAGTGCAGGTCCTAAATGAGCTTTTTTCTCTGTTCCCTCACCACAATCCAGATTCTTTTGGGGAGTTACCAGTACAGTAACCATACCAGGAAGTACTTAATTTATTAAGCTACTGCTTTTCTTAATCTCAGTGGAGATATTTACTGATAAACAGCTACCTACGCAGCATGTTCATGTCGTTCCTAAATGAGCTTTTATCTCTCTCCCCTCACCACAAATCAGATTCTTCTGAGGAGTTCCCAGTACATTATCCTTTCCCCTGTGTAATTACCTTAACAAGCTCCAGCTGTTTTTATTCTCAGAAGGTTTACTCCCTGATATACAGCTGCCTACCCCCTTCGTAAGTGCAGGTCCTAAATGAGCTTTTTTCTCTGTTCCCTCACCACAATCCAGATTCTTTTGGGGAGTTACCAGTACAGTAACCATACCAGGAAGTACTTAATTTATTAAGCTACTGCTTTTCTTAATCTCAGTGGAGATATTTACTGATAAACAGCTACCTACGCAGCATGTTCATGTCGTTCCTAAATGAGCTTTTATCTCTCTCCCCTCACCACAAATCAGATTCTTCTGAGGAGTTCCCAGTACATTATCCTTTCCCCTGTGTAATTACCTTAACAAGCTCCAGCTGTTTTTATTCTCAGAAGGTTTACTCCCTGATATACAGCTGCCTACCCCCTTCGTAAGTGCAGGTCCTAAATGAGCTTTTTTCTCTGTTCCCTCACCACAATCCAGATTCTTTTGGGGAGTTACCAGTACAGTAACCATACCAGGAAGTACTTAATTTATTAAGCTACTGCTTTTCTTAATCTCAGTGGAGATATTTACTGATAAACAGCTACCTACGCAGCATGTTCATGTCGTTCCTAAATGAGCTTTTATCTCTCTCCCCTCACCACAAATCAGATTCTTCTGAGGAGTTCCCAGTACATTATCCTTTCCCCTGTGTAATTACCTTAACAAGCCCCAGCTGTTTTTATTCTCAGAAGGTTTACTCCCTGATATACAGCTGCCTACCCCCTTCGTAAGTGCAGGTCCTAAATGAGCTTTTTTCTCTGTTCCCTCACCACAATCCAGATTCTTTTGGGGAGTTACCAGTACAGTAACCATACCAGGAAGTACTTAATTTATTAAGCTACTGCTTTTCTTAATCTCAGTGGAGATATTTACTGATAAACAGCTACCTACGCAGCATGTTCATGTCGTTCCTAAATGAGCTTTTATCTCTCTCCCCTCACCATAAATCAGATTCTTCTGAGGAGTTCCCAGTACATTATCCTTTCCCCTGTGTAATTACCTTAACAAGCTCCAGCTGTTTTTATTCTCAGAAGGTTTACTCCCTGATATACAGCTGCCTACCCCCTTCGTAAGTGCAGGTCCTAAATGAGCTTTTTTCTCTGTTCCCTCACCACAATCCAGATTCTTTGGGGAGTTACCAGTACAGTAACTATACCAGGAAGTACTTAATTTATTAAGCTACTGCTTTTCTTAATCTCAGTGGAGATATTTACTGATAAACAGCTACCTACGCAGCATGTTCATGTCGTTCCTAAATGAGCTTTTATCTCTCTCCCCTCACCACAAATCAGATTCTTCTGAGGAGTTCCCAGTACATTATCCTTTCCCCTGTGTAATTACCTTAACAAGCTCCAGCTGTTTTTATTCTCAGAAGGTTTACTCCCTGATATACAGCTGCCTACCCCCTTCGTAAGTGCAGGTCCTAAATGAGCTTTTTTCTCTGTTCCCTCACCACAATCCAGATTCTTTTGGGGAGTTACCAGTACAGTAACCATACCAGGAAGTACTTAATTTATTAAGCTACTGCTTTTCTTAATCTCAGTGGAGATATTTACTGATAAACAGCTACCTACGCAGCATGTTCATGTCGTTCCTAAATGAGCTTTTATCTCTCTCCCCTCACCACAAATCAGATTCTTCTGAGGAGTTCCCAGTACATTATCCTTTCCCCTGTGTAATTACCTTAACAAGCTCCAGCTGTTTTTATTCTCAGAAGGTTTACTCCCTGATATACAGCTGCCTACCCCCTTCGTAAGTGCAGGTCCTAAATGAGCTTTTTTCTCTGTTCCCTCACCACAATCCAGATTCTTTTGGGGAGTTACCAGTACAGTAACCATACCAGGAAGTACTTAATTTATTAAGCTACTGCTTTTCTTAATCTCAGTGGAGATATTTACTGATAAACAGCTACCTACGCAGCATGTTCATGTCGTTCTTAAATGAGCTTTTATCTCTCTCCCCTCACCACAAATCAGATTCTTCTGAGGAGTTCCCAGTACATTATCCTTTCCCCTGTGTAATTACCTTAACAAGCTCCAGCTGTTTTTATTCTCAGAAGGTTTACTCCCTGATATACAGCTGCCTACCCCCTTCGTAAGTGCAGGTCTAAATGAGCTTTTTTCTCTGTTCCCTCACCACAATCCAGATTCTTTTGGGGAGTTACCAGTACAGTAAGCATACCAGGAAGTACTTAATTTATTAAGCTACTGCTTTTCTTAATCTCAGTGGAGATATTTACTGATAAACAGCTACCTACACAGCATGTTCATGTCGTTCCTAAATGAGCTTTTATCTCTCTCCCCTCACCACAAATCAGATTCTTCTGAGGAGTTCCCAGTACATTATCCTTTCCCCTGTGTAATTACCTTAACAAGCTCCAGCTGTTTTTATTCTCAGAAGGTTTACTCCCTGATATACAGCTGCCTACCCCCTTCGTAAGTGCAGGTCCTAAATGAGCTTTTTTCTCTGTTCCCTCACCACAATCCAGATTCTTTTGGGGAGTTACCAGTACAGTAACCATACCAGGAAGTACTTAATTTATTAAGCTACTGCTTTTCTTAATCTCAGTGGAGATATTTACTGATAAACAGCTACCTACGCAGCATGTTCATGTCGTTCCTAAATGAGCTTTTATCTCTCTCCCCTCACCACAAATCAGATTCTTCTGAGGAGTTCCCAGTACATTATCCTTTCCCCTGTGTAATTACCTTAACAAGCTCCAGCTGTTTTTATTCTCAGAAGGTTTACTCCCTGATATCAGCTGCCTACCCCTTCGTAAGTGCAGGTCCTAAATGAGCTTTTTTCTCTGTTCCCTCACCACAATCCAGATTCTTTTGGGGAGTTACCAGTACAGTAACCATACCAGGAAGTACTTAATTTATTAAGCTACTGCTTTTCTTAATCTCAGTGGAGATATTTACTGATAAACAGCTACCTACGCAGCATGTTCATGTCGTTCCTAAATGAGCTTTTATCTCTCTCCCCTCACCACAAATCAGATTCTTCTGAGGAGTTCCCAGTACATTATCCTTTCCCCTGTGTAATTACCTTAACAAGCTCCAGCTGTTTTTATTCTCAGAAGGTTTACTCCCTGATATAGAGCTGCCTACCCCCTTCGTAAGTGCAGGTCCTAAATGAGCTTTTTTCTCTGTTCCCTCACCACAATCCAGATTCTTTTGGGGAGTTACCAGTACAGTAACCATACCAGGAAGTACTTAATTTATTAAGCTACTGCTTTTCTTAATCTCAGTGGAGATATTTACTGATAAACAGCTACCTACGCAGCATGTTCATGTCGTTCCTAAATGAGCTTTTATCTCTCTCCCCTCACCACAAATCAGATTCTTCTGAGGAGTTCCCAGTACATTATCCTTTCCCCTGTGTAATTACCTTAACAAGCTCCAGCTGTTTTTATTCTCAGAAGGTTTACTCCCTGATATACAGCTGCCTACCCCCTTCGTAAGTGCAGGTCCTAAATGAGCTTTTTTCTCTGTTCCCTCACCACAATCCAGATTCTTTTGGGGAGTTACCAGTACAGTAACCATACCAGGAAGTACTTAATTTATTAAGCTACTGCTTTTCTTAATCTCAGTGGAGATATTTACTGATAAACAGCTACCTACGCAGCATGTTCATGTCGTTCCTAAATGAGCTTTTATCTCTCTCCCCTCACCACAAATCAGATTCTTCTGAGGAGTTCCCAGTACATTATCCTTTCCCCTGTGTAATTACCTTAACAAGCTCCAGCTGTTTTTATTCTCAGAAGGTTTACTCCCTGATATACAGCTGCCTACCCCCTTCGTAAGTGCAGGTCCTAAATGAGCTTTTTTCTCTGTTCCCTCACCACAATCCAGATTCTTTTGGGGAGTTACCAGTACAGTAACCATACCAGGAAGTACTTAATTTATTAAGCTACTGCTTTTCTTAATCTCAGTGGAGATATTTACTGATAAACAGCTACCTACGCAGCATGTTCATGTCGTTCCTAAATGAGCTTTTATCTCTCTCCCCTCACCACAAATCAGATTCTTCTGAGGAGTTCCCAGTACATTATCCTTTCCCCTGTGTAATTACCTTAACAAGCTCCAGCTGTTTTTATTCTCAGAAGGTTTACTCCCTGATATACAGCTGCCTACCCCCTTCGTAAGTGCAGGTCCTAAATGAGCTTTTTTCTCTGTTCCCTCACCACAATCCAGATTCTTTTGGGGAGTTACCAGTACAGTAACCATACCAGGAAGTACTTAATTTATTAAGCTACTGCTTTTCTTAATCTCAGTGGAGATATTTACTGATAAACAGCTACCTACGCAGCATGTTCATGTCGTTCCTAAATGAGCTTTTATCTCTCTCCCCTCACCACAAATCAGATTCTTCTGAGGAGTTCCCAGTACATTATCCTTTCCCCTGTGTAATTACCTTAACAAGCTCCAGCTGTTTTTATTCTCAGAAGGTTTACTCCCTGATATACAGCTGCCTACCCCCTTCGTAAGTGCAGGTCCTAAATGAGCTTTTTTCTCTGTTCCCTCACCACAATCCAGATTCTTTTGGGGAGTTACCAGTACAGTAACATACCAGGAAGTACTTAATTTATTAAGCTACTGCTTTTCTTAATCTCAGTGGAGATATTTACTGATAAACAGCTACCTACGCAGCATGTTCATGTCGTTCCTAAATGAGCTTTTATCTCTCTCCCCTCACCACAAATCAGATTCTTCTGAGGAGTTCCCAGTACATTATCCTTTCCCCTGTGTAATTACCTTAACAAGCTCCAGCTGTTTTTATTCTCAGAAGGTTTACTCCCTGATATACAGCTGCCTACCCCCTTCGTAAGTGCAGGTCCTAAATGAGCTTTTTTCTCTGTTCCCTCACCACAATCCAGATTCTTTTGGGGAGTTACCAGTACAGTAACCATACCAGGAAGTACTTAATTTATTAAGCTACTGCTTTTCTTAATCTCAGTGGAGATATTTACTGATAAACAGCTACCTACGCAGCATGTTCATGTCGTTCCTAAATGAGCTTTTATCTCTCTCCCCTCACCACAAATCAGATTCTTCTGAGGAGTTCCCAGTACATTATCCTTTCCCCTGTGTAATTACCTTAACAAGCTCCAGCTGTTTTTATTCTCAGAAGGTTTACTCCCTGATATAGAGCTGCCTACCCCCTTCGTAAGTGCAGGTCCTAAATGAGCTTTTTTCTCTGTTCCCTCACCACAATCCAGATTCTTTTGGGGAGTTTCCAGTACAGTAACCATACCAGGAAGTACTTAATTTATTAAGCTACTGCTTTTCTTAATCTCAGTGGAGATATTTACTGATAAACAGCTACCTACGCAGCATGTTCATGTCGTTCCTAAATGAGCTTTTATCTCTCTCCCCTCACCACAAATCAGATTCTTCTGAGGAGTTCCCAGTACATTATCCTTTCCCCTGTGTAATTACCTTAACAAGCTCCAGCTGTTTTTATTCTCAGAAGGTTTACTCCCTGATATACAGCTGCCTACCCCCTTCGTAAGTGCAGGTCCTAAATGAGCTTTTTTCTCTGTTCCCTCACCACAATCCAGATTCTTTTGGGGAGTTACCAGTACAGTAACCATACCAGGAAGTACTTAATTTATTAAGCTACTGCTTTTCTTAATCTCAGTGGAGATATTTACTGATAAACAGCTACCTACGCAGCATGTTCATGTCGTTCCTAAATGAGCTTTTATCTCTCTCCCCTCACCACAAATCAGATTCTTCTGAGGAGTTCCCAGTACATTATCCTTTCCCCTGTGTAATTACCTTAACAAGCTCCAGCTGTTTTTATTCTCAGAAGGTTTACTCCCTGATATACAGCTGCCTAACCCCTTCGTAAGTGCAGGTCCTAAATGAGCTTTTTTCTCTGTTCCCTCACCACAATCCAGATTCTTTTGGGGAGTTACCAGTACAGTAACCATACCAGGAAGTACTTAATTTATTAAGCTACTGCTTTTCTTAATCTCAGTGGAGATATTTACTGATAAACAGCTACCTACGCAGCATGTTCATGTCGTTCCTAAATGAGCTTTTATCTCTCTCCCCTCACCACAAATCAGATTCTTCTGAGGAGTTCCCAGTACATTATCCTTTCCCCTGTGTAATTACCTTAACAAGCTCCAGCTGTTTTTATTCTCAGAAGGTTTACTCCCTGATATACAGCTGCCTACCCCTTCATAAGTGCAGGTCCTAAATGAGCTTTTTTCTCTGTTCCCTCACCACAATCCAGATTCTTTTGGGGAGTTACCAGTACAGTAACCATACCAGGAAGTACTTAATTTATTAAGCTACTGCTTTTCTTAATCTCAGTGGAGATATTTACTGATAAACAGCTACCTACGCAGCATGTTCATGTCGTTCCTAAATGAGCTTTTATCTCTCTCCCCTCACCACAAATCAGATTCTTCTGAGGAGTTCCCAGTATATTATCCTTTCCCCTGTGTAATTACCTTAACAAGCTCCAGCTGTTTTTATTCTCAGAAGGTTTACTCCCTGATATACAGCTGCCTATCCCCTTCGTAAGTGCAGGTCCTAAATGAGCTTTTTTCTCTGTTCCCTCACCACAATCCAGATTCTTTTGGGGAGTTACCAGTACAGTAACCATACCAGGAAGTACTTAATTTATTAAGCTACTGCTTTTCTTAATCTCAGTGGAGATATTTACTGATAAACAGCTACCTATGCAGCATGTTCATGTCGTTCCTAAATGAGCTTTTATCTCTCTCCCCTCACCACAAATCAGATTCTTCTGAGGAGTTCCCAGTACATTATCCTTTCCCCTGTGTAATTACCTTAACAAGCTCCAGCTGTTTTTATTCTCAGAAGGTTTACTCCCTGATATACAGCTGCCTACCCCCTTCGTAAGTGCAGGTCCTAAATGAGCTTTTTTCTCTGTTCCCTCACCACAATCCAGATTCTTTTGGGGAGTTACCAGTACAGTAACCATACCAGGAAGTACTTAATTTATTAAGCTACTGCTTTTCTTAATCTCAGTGGAGATATTTACTGATAAACAGCTACCTACGCAGCATGTTCATGTCGTTCCTAAATGAGCTTTTATCTCTCTCCCCTCACCACAAATCAGATTCTTCTGAGGAGTTCCCAGTACATTATCCTTTCCCTTGTAATTACCTTAACAAGCTCCAGCTGTTTTTATTCTCAGAAGGTTTACTCCCTGATATACAGCTGCCTACCCCCTTCGTAAGTGCAGGTCCTAAATGAGCTTTTTTCTCTGTTCCCTCACCACAATCCAGATTCTTTTGGGGAGTTACCAGTACAGTAACCATACCAGGAAGTACTTAATTTATTAAGCTACTGCTTTTCTTAATCTCAGTGGAGATATTTACTGATAAACAGCTACCTACGCAGCATGTTCATGTCGTTCCTAAATGAGCTTTTATCTCTCTCCCCTCACCACAAATCAGATTCTTCTGAGGAGTTCCCAGTACATTATCCTTTCCCCTGTAATTACCTTAACAAGCTCCAGCTGTTTTTATTCTCAGAAGGTTTACTCCCTGATATACAGCTGCCTACACCTTCGTAAGTGCAGGTCCTAAATGAGCTTTTTTCTCTGTTCCTCACCACAATCCAGATTCTTTTGGGGAGTTTCCAGTACAGTAACCATACCAGGAAGTACTTAATTTATTAAGCTACTGCTTTTCTTAATCTCAGTGGAGATATTTACTGATAAACAGCTACGTACGCAGCATGTTCATGTCGTTCCTAAATGAGCTTTTATCTCTCTCCCCTCACCAAAATCAGATTCTTCTGAGGAGTTCCCAGTACATTATCCTTTCCCCTGTGTAATTACCTTAACAAGCTCCAGCTGTTTTTATTCTCAGAAGGTTTACTCCCTGATATACAGCTGCCTACCCCTTCGTAAGTGCAGGTCCTAAATGAGCTTTTTTCTCTGTTCCCTCACCACAATCCAGATTCTTTTGGGGAGTTACCAGTACAGTACCATACCAGGAAGTACTTAATTTATTAAGCTACTGCTTTTCTTAATCTCAGTGGAGATATTTACTGATAAACAGCTACCTACGCAGCATGTTCATGTCGTTCCTAAATGAGCTTTTATCTCTCTCCCCTCACCACAAATCAGATTCTTCTGAGGAGTTCCCAGTACATTATCCTTTCCCCTGTGTAATTACCTTAACAAGCTCCAGCTGTTTTTATTCTCAGAAGGTTTACTCCCTGATATACAGCTGCCTACCCCCTTCGTAAGTGCAGGTCCTAAATGAGCTTTTTTCTCTGTTCCCTCACCACAATCCAGATTCTTTTGGGGAGTTACCAGTACAGTAACCATACCAGGAAGTACTTAATTTATTAAGCTACTGCTTTTCTTAATCTCAGTGGAGATATTTACCGATAAACAGCTACCTACGCAGCATGTTCATGTCGTTCCTAAATGAGCTTTTATCTCTCTCCCCTCACCACAAATCAGATTCTTCTGAGGAGTTCCCAGTACATTATCCTTTCCCCTGTGTAATTACCTTAACAAGCTCCAGCTGTTTTTATTCTCAGAAGGTTTACTCCCTGATATACACCTGCCTACCCCCTTCATAAGTGCAGGTCCTAAATGAGCTTTTTTCTCTGTTCCCTCACCACAATCCAGATTCTTTTGGGGAGTTACCAGTACAGTAACCATACCAGGAAGTACTTAATTTATTAAGCTACTGCTTTTCTTAATCTCAGTGGAGATATTTAGAGATAAACAGCTACCTACGCAGCAAGTTCATTTCGTTCCTAAATGAGCTTTTATCTCTATCCCCTCACCACAAATCAGATTCTTCTGAGGAGTTCCCAGTACATTATCCTTTCCCCTGTGTAATTACCTTAACAAGCTCCAGCTGTTTTTATTCTCAGAAGGTTTACTCCCTGATATACAGCTGCCTACCCCCTTCGTAAGTGCAGGTCCTAAATGAGCTTTTTTCTCTGTTCCCTCACCACAATCCAGATTCTTTTGGGGAGTTACCAGTACAGTATCCATACCAGGAAGTACTTAATTTATTAAGCTACTGCTTTGCTTAATCTCAGTGGAGATATTTACTGATAAACAGCTACGTATGCAGCATGTTCATGTCGTTCCTAAATGAGCTTTTATCTCTCTCCCCTCACCACAAATCAGATTCTTCTGAGGAGTTCCCAGTACATTATCCTTTCCACTGTGTAATTACCTTAACAAGCTCCAGCTGTTTTTATTCTCAGAAGCGATACTCCCTGATATACAGCTGCCTACCCCCTTCGTAAGTGCAGGTCCTAAATGAGCTTTTTTCATCTGTTCCCTCACCACAATCCAGATTCTTGGGGAGTTACAGTACAGTATCCATACCAGGAAGTACTTAATTTATTAAGCTACTGCTTTGCTTAATCTCAATGGAGATATTTACTGATAAACAGCTACGTATGCAGCATGTTCATGTCGTTCCTAAATGAGCTTTTATCTCTCTCCCCTCACCACAAATCAGATTCTTCTGAGGAGTTCCCAGTACATTATCCTTTCCACTGTGTAATTACCTTAACAAGCTCCAGCTGTTTTTATTCTCAGAAGCGATACTCCCTGATATACAGCTGCCTACCCCTTCGTAAGTGCAGGTCCTAAATGAGCTTTTTCTCTGTTCCGTCACCACAATCCAGATTCTTTTGGGGAGTTACCAGTACAGTAACCATACCAGGAAGTACTTCATTTATTAAGCTACTGCTTTTCTTAATCTCAGTTCAGATATTTACTGATAAACAGCTACCTACGCAGCATGTTCATGTCGTTCTTAAATGAGTTTTATCTCTCTCCCCTCACCACAAATCAGATTCTTCTGAGGAGTTCCCAGTACATTATCCTTTCCCCTGAGTAATTACCTTAACAAGCTCCAGCTGTTTTTATTCTCAGAAGGTTTACTCCCTGATATACAGCTGCCTACACCTTCGTAAGTGCAGGTCCTAAATGAGCTTTTCTCTCTGTTCCGTCACCACAATCCAGATTCTTTTGGGGAGTTACCAGTACAGTAACCATACCAGGAAGTACTTAATTTATGAAGCTACTGCTTTTCTTAATCTCAGTGGAGATATTTACTGATAAACAGCTACCTACGCAGCATGTTCATGTCGTTCCTAAATGAGTTTTATCTCTCTCCCCTCACCACAAATCAGATTCTTCTGAGGAGTTCCCAGTACATTATCCTTTCCCCTGAGTAATTACCTTAACAAGCTCCAGCTGTTTTTATTCTCAGAAGGTTTACTCCCTGATATACAGCTGCCTAACACCTTCGTAAGTGCAGGTCCTAAATGAGCTTTTTTCTCTGTTCCCTCACCACAATCCAGATTCTTTTGGGGAGTTACCAGTACAGTAACCATACCAGGAAGTACTTAATTTATTAAGCTACTGCTTTTCTTAATCTCAGTGGAGATATTTACTGATAAACAGCTACCTACGCAGCATGTTCATGTCGTTCCTAAATGAGCTTTTATCTCTCTCCCCTCACCACAAATCAGATTCTTCTGAGGAGTTCCCAGTACATTATCCTTTCCCCTGTGTAATTACCTTAACAAGCTCCAGCTGTTTTTATTCTCAGAAGGTTTACTCCCTGATATACAGCTGCCTACCCCCTTCGTAAGTGCAGGTCCTAAATGAGCTTTTTTCTCTGTTCCCTCACCACAATCCAGATTATTTTGGGGAGTTACCAGTACAGTAATCCATACCAGGAAGTACTTAATTTATTAAGCTACTGCTTTTCTTAATCTCAGTGGAGATATTTACTGATAAACAGCTACCTACGCAGCATGTTCATGTCGTTCCTAAATGAGCTTTTATCTCTCTCCCCTCACCACAAATCAGATTCTTCTGAGGAGTTCCCAGTACATTATCCTTTCCCCTGTGTAATTACCTTAACAAGCTCCAGCTGTTTTTATTCTCAGAAGGTTTACTCCCTGATATACAGCTGCCTACCCCCTTCGTAAGTGCAGGTCCTAAATGAGCTTTTTTCTCTGTTCCCTCACCACAATCCAGATTCTTTTGGGGAGTTACCAGTACAGTATCCATACCAGGAAGTACTTAATTTATTAAGCTACTGCTTTTCTTAATCTCAGTGGAGATATTTACTGATAAACAGCTACCTACGCAGCATGTTCATGTCGTTCCTAAATGAGCTTTTATCTCTCTCCCCTCACCACAAATCAGATTCTTCTGAGGAGTTCCCAGTACATTATCCTTTCCCCTGTGTAATTACCTTAACAAGCTCCAGCTGTTTTTATTCTCAGAAGGTTTACTCCCTGATATACAGCTGCCTACCCCCTTCGTAAGTGCAGGTCCTAAATGAGCTTTTTTCTCTGTTCCCGCACCACAATCCAGATTCTTTTGGGGAGTTACCAGTACAGTAACCATACCAGGAAGTACTTAATTTATTAAGCTACTGCTTTTCTTAATCTCTGTGGAGATATTTACTGATAAACAGCTACCTACGCAGCATGTTCATTTCGTTCCTAAATGAGCTTTTATCTCTCTCCCCTCACCACAAATCAGATTCTTCTGAGGAGTTCCCAGTACATTATCCTTTCCCCTGTGTAATTACCTTAACAAGCTCCAGCTGTTTTTATTCTCAGAAGGTTTACTCCCTGATATACAGCTGCCTACCCCCTTCGTAAGTGCAGGTCCTAAATGAGCTTTTTTCCTCTTCCCTCACCACAATCCAGATTCTTTTGGGGAGTTACCAGTACAGTATCCATACCAGGAAGTACTTAATTTATTAAGCTACTGCTTTTCTTAATCTCAGTGGAGATATTTACTGATAAACAGCTACCTACGCAGCATGTTCATGTCGTTCCTAAATGAGCTTTTATCTCTCTCCCCTCACCACAAATCAGATTCTTCTGAGGAGTTCCTAGTACATTATCCTTTCCACTGTGTAATTACCTTAACAAGCTCCAGCTGTTTTTATTCTCAGAAGGTTTACTCCCTGATATACAGCTGCCTATCCCCTTCGTAAGTGCAGGTCCTAAATGAGCTTTTTTCTCTGTTCCCTCACCACAATCCAGATTCTTTTGGGGAGTTACCAGTACAGTAACCATACCAGGAAGTACTTAATTTATTAAGCTACTGCTTTTCTTAATCTCAGTGGAGATATTTACTGATAAACAGCTACCTACGCAGCATGTTCATGTCGTTCCTAAATGAGCTTTTATCTCTCTCCCCTCACCACAAATCAGATTCTTCTGAGGAGTTCCCAGTACATTATCCTTTCCCCTGAGTAATTACCTTAACAAGCTCCAGCTGTTTTTATTCTCAGAAGGTTTACTCCCTGATATACAGCTGCCTACCCCTTCGTAAGTGCAGGTCCTAAATGAGCTTTTTCTCTGTTCCGTCACCACAATCCAGATTCTTTTGGGGAGTTACCAGTACAGTAACCATACCAGGAAGTACTTAATTTATTAAGCTACTGCTTTTCTTAATCTCAGTGGAGATATTTACTGATAAACAGCTACCTACGCAGCATGTTCATGTCGTTCCTAAATGAGCTTTTATCTCTCTCCCCTCACCACAAATCAGATTCTTCTGAGGAGTTCCCAGTACATTATCCTTTCCCCTGTGTAATTACCTTAACAAGCTCCAGCTGTTTTTATTCTCAGAAGGTTTACTCCCTGATATACAGCTGCCTACCCCCTTCGTAAGTGCAGGTCCTAAATGAGCTTTTTTCTCTGTTCGCTCACCACAATCCAGATTCTTTTGGGGAGTTACCAGTACAGTAACCATACCAGGAAGTACTTAATTTATTA
>NW_025957231.1:0-32159 GCF_023159225.1 Perognathus longimembris pacificus | reverse complement strand
CTTTTGGGGAGTTACCAGTACAGTAACCATACCAGGAAGTACTTAATTTATTAAGCTACTGCTTTTCTAAAGCTCAGTGGAGATATTTACTGATAAACAGCTACCTACGCAGCATGCTCATGTCGTTCCTAAATGAGCTTTTATCTCTCTCCCCTCACCACAAATCAGATTCTTCTGAGGAGTTCCCAGTACTTTATCCTTTCTCCTGTGTAATTACCTTAACAAGCTCCAGCTGTTTTTATTCTCAGAAGGTTTACTCCCTGATATACAGCTGCCTACCTCCTTCGTAAGTGCAGGTCCTAAATGAGCTATTTTCTCTGTTCCCTCACCACAATCCACATTCTTTTGGGGAGTTACCAGTACAGTAACCATACCAGGAAGTACTTAATTTATTAAGCTACTGCTTTTCTTAATCTCAGTGGAGATATTTACTGATAAACAGCTACCTACGCAGCATGTTCATGTCGTTCCTAAATGAGCTTTTATCTCTCTCCCCTCACCACAAATCAGATTCTTCTGAGGAGTTCCCAGTACAATTATCCTTTCCCTGTGTAATTACCTTAACAAGCTCCAGCTGTTTTTATTCTCAGAAGCTTACTCCCTGATATACAGCTGCCTACCCCCTTCGTAAGTGCTGGTCCTAAATGAGCTTTTTTCTCTGTTCCCTCACCACAATCCAGATTCTTTTGGGGAGTTACCAGTACAGTAACCATACCAGGAAGTACTTAATTTATTAAGCTACTGCTTTTCTTAATCTCAGTGGAGATATTTACTGATAAACAGCTACCTACGCAGCATGTTCATGTCGTTCCTTAATGAGCTTTTATCTCTCTCCCCTCACCACAAATCAGATTCTTCTGAGGAGTTCCCAGTACATTATCCTTTCCCCTGTGTAATTACCTTAACAAGCTCCAGCTGTTTTTATTCTCAGAAGGTTTACTCCCTGATATACAGCTGCCTACCCCCTTCGTAAGTGCAGGTCCTAAATGATCTTTTTTCTCTGTTCCCTCACCACAATCCAGATTCTTTTGGGGAGTTACCAGTACAGTAACCATACCAGGAAGTACTTAATTTATTAAGCTACTGCTTTTCTTAATCTCAGTGGAGATATTTACTGATAAACAGCTACCTACGCAGCATGTTCATGTCTTTCCTAAATGAGCTTTTATCTCTCTCCCCTCACCACAAATCAGATTCTTCTGAGGAGTTCCCAGTACATTATCCTTTCCCCTGTGTAATTACCTTAACAAGCTCCAGCTGTTTTTATTCTCAGAAGGTTTACTCCCTGATATACAGCGGCCTACCCCCTTCGTAAGTGCAGGTCCTAAATGAGCTTTTTTCTCTGTTCCCTCACCACAATCCAGATTCTTTTGGGGGAGTTACCAGTACAGTAACCATACCAGGAAGTACTTAATTTATTAAGCTACTGCTTTTCTTAATCTCAGTGGAGATATTTACTGATAAACAGCTACCTAAGTAGCATGTACATGTAGTTCTTAAATGAGCTTTTATCTCTCTCCCCTCACCACAAATCAGATTCTTCTGAGGAGTTCCCCGTACATTATCCTTTCCCCTGTGTAATTACCTTAACAAGCTCCAGCTGTTTTTATTCTCAGAAGGTTTACTCCCTGATATACAGCTGCCTACCCCCTTCGTAAGTGCAGGTCATAAATGAGCTTTTTTCTCTGTTCCCTCACCACAATCAAGATTCTTTTGGGGAGTTACCAGTACAGTAACCATACCAGGAAGTACTTAGTTTATTAAGCTACTGCTTTTCTTAATCTCAGTGGAGATATTTACTGATAAACAGCTACCTACGCAGCATGTTCATGTCGTTCCTAAATGAGCTTTTATCTCTCTCCCCTCACCACAAATCAGATTCTTCTGAGGAGTTCCCAGTACAATATACTTTCCCCTGTGTAATTACCTTAACAAGCTCCAGCTGTTTTTATTCTCAGAAGGTTTACTCCCTGATATACAGCTGCATACCCCCTTCGTAAGTGCAGTTCCTAAATGAGCTTTTTTCCTCTCTTCCCTCACCACAATCCAGATTCTTTTGGGGAGTTACCAGTACAGTAACCATACCAGGAAGTACTTAATTATTAAGCTACTACTTTTCTTAATCTCAGTGGAGATATTTACTGATAACAGCTACCTACGCAGCATGTTCATGTCGTTCCTAATGAACTTTATCTCTCTCCCCTTACCACAAATCAGATTCTTCTGAGGAGTTCCCAGTACATTATCCTTTCCCCTGTGTAATTACCTTAACAAGCTCCAGCTGTTTTTATTCTCAGAAGCTTTACTCCCTGATATACAGCTGCCTACCCCCTTCGAAAGTGCAGGTCCTAAATGAGCTTTTTTCTCTGTTCCTCACCACAATCCAGATTCTTTTGGGGAGTTACCAGTACAGTAACCATACCAGGAAGTACTTAATTTATTAAGCTACTGCTTTTCTTAATCTCAGTGGAGATATTTACTGATAAACAGCTACCTACGCAGCATGTTCATGTCGTTCCTAAATGAGCTTTTATCTCTCTCCCCTCACCACAAATCAGATTCTTCTGAGGAGTTCCCAGTACATTATCCTTTCCCCTGTGTAATTACCTTAACAAGCTGCAGCTGTTTTTATTCTCAGAAGCTTTACTCCCTGATATACAGCTGCCTACCCCCTTCGTAAGTGCAGGTCTTAAATGAGCTTTTTTCTCTGTTCCCTCACCACAATCCAGATTCTTTTGGGAGTTACCAGTACAGTAACCCATACCAGGAAGTACTTAATTTATTAAGCTACTGCTTTTCTAAAGCTCAGTGGAGATATTTACTGATAAACAGCTACCTACGCAGCATGTTCATGTCGTTCCTAAATGAGCTTTTATCTCTCTCCCTCACCACAAATCAGATTCTTCTGAGGAGTTCCCAGTACTTTATCCTTTCTCCTGTGTAATTACCTTAACAAGCTCCAGCTGTTTTTATTCTCAGAAGGTTTACTCCCTGATATACAGCTGCCTACCCCCTTCGTAGTGCAGGTCCTAAATGAGCTTTTTTCTCTGTTCCCTCACCACAATCCAGATTCTTTTGGGAGTTACCAGTACAGTAACCATACCAGGAAGTACTTAATTTAATAAGATACTGCCTTTCTTAATCTCAGTGGAGATATTTACTGATAAACAGCTACCTACGCAGCATGTTCATGTCGTTCCTAAATGAGCTTTTATCTCTCTCCCCTCACCACAAATCAGATTCTTCTGAGGAGTTCCCAGTACATTATCCTTTCCCCTGTGTAATTACCTTCACAAGCTCCAGCTGTTTTTATTCTCAGAAGGTTTAGTCCCTGATATATAGCTGCCTACCCCCTTCGTAAGTGCAGGTCCTAAATGAGCTTTTTTCTCTGTTCCCTCACCACAATCCAGATTCTTTTGGGGAGTTACCAGTACAGTAACCATACCAGGAAGTACTTAATTTATTAAGCTACTGCTTTTCTTAATCTCAGTGGAGATATTTACTGATAAACAGCTACCTACGCAGTATGTTCATGTCGTTCCTAAATGAGCTTTTATCTCTCTCCCCTCACCACAAATCAGATTCTTCTGAGGAGTTCCCAGTACATTATCCTTTCCCTGTGTAATTACCTTAACAAGCTGCAGCTGTTTTTATTCTCAGAAGCTTTACTCCCTGATATACAGCTGCCTACCCCCTTCGTAAGTGCAGGTCCTAAATGAGCTTTTTTCTCTGTTCCCTCACCACAATCCAGATTCTTTTGGGGAGTTACCAGTACAGTAACCATACCAGGAAGTACTTAATTTATTAAGCTACTTCTTTTCTAAAGCTCAGTGGAGATATTTACTGATAAACAGCTACCTACGCAGCATGTTCATGTCGTTCCTAAATGAGCTTTTTTCTCTCTCCCCTCACCACAAATCAGATTCTTCTGAGGAGTTCCCAGTACTTTATCCTTTCTCCTGTGTAATTACCTTAACAAGCTTCAGCTGTTTTTATTCTCAGAAGGTTTACTCCCTGATATACAGCTGCCTACCCCCTTCGTAAGTGCAGGTCCTAAATGAGCTTTTTTCTCTGTTCCCTCACCACAATCCAGATTCATTTGGGGAGTTACCAGTACAGTAACCATACCAGGAAGTACTTAATTTATTATCCTACTGCTTTTCTTAATCTCAGTGGAGATATTTACTGATAAACAGCTACCTAAGTAGCATGTACATGTAGTTCTTAAATGAGCTTTTATCTCTCTCCCCTCACCACAAATCAGATTCTTCTGAGGAGTTCCCGTACATTATCCTTTCCCCTGTGTAATTACCTTAACAAGCTCCAGCTGTTTTTATTCTCAGAAGGTTTACTCCCTGATATACAGCTGCCTACCCCCTTCGTAAGTGCAGGTCCCAAATGAGCTTTTTTCTCTGTTCCCTCACCACAATCCAGATTCTTTTGGGGAGTTACCAGTACAGTAACCATACCAGGAAGTACTTAATTTATTAAGCTACTGCTTTTCTAATCTCAGTGGAGATATTTACTGATAAACAGCTACCTACGCAGCATGTTCATGTCGTTCCTAAATGAGCTTTTATCTCTCTCCCCTCACCACAAATCAGATTCTTCTGAGGAGTTCCCAGTACATTATCCTTTCCCCTGTGTAATTACCTTAACAAGCTCCAGCTGTTTTTATACTCAGAAGCTTTACTCCCTGATATACAGCTGCCTACCCCCTTCGTAAGTGCAGGTCCTAAATGAGCTTTTTTCTCTGTTCCCTCACCACAATCCAGATTCTTTTGGGGAGTTACCAGTACAGTAACCATACCAGGAAGTACTTAATTTATTAAGCTACTGCTTTTCTAAAGCTCAGTGGAGATATTTACTGATAAACAGCTACCTACGCAGCATATTCATGTCGTTCCTAAATGAGCTTTTATCTCTCTCCCCTCACCACAAATCAGATTCTTCTGAGGAGTTCCCAGTACTTTATCCTTTCTCCTGTGTAATTACCTTAACAAGCTCCAGCTGTTTTTATTCTCAGAAGGTTTACTCCCTGATATACAGCTGCCTACCCCCTTCGTAAGTGCAGGTCCTAAATGAGCTTTTTTCTCTGTTCCCTCACCACAATCCAGATTCTTTTGGGGAGTTACCAGTACAGTAACCATACCAGGAAGTACTTAATTTATTAAGCTACTGCTTTTCTTAATCTCAGTGGAGATATTTACTGATAAACAGCTACCTAAGCAGCATGTACATGTAGTTCCTAAATGAGCTTTTATCTCTCTCCCCCTCACCACAAATCAGATTCTTCTGAGGAGTTCCCAGTACATTATCCTTTCCCCTGTGTAATTACCTTAACAAGCTCCAGCTTTTTTTATTCTCAGAAGCTTTACTCCCTGATATACAGCTGCCTACCCCCTTCGTAAGTGCAGGTCCTAAATGAGCTTTTTTCTCTGTTCCCTCACCACAATCCAGATTCTTTTGGGGAGTTACCAGTACAGTAACCATACCAGAAAGTACTTAATTTATTAAGCTACTGCTTTTCTTAATCTCAGTGGAGATATTTACTGAGAAACAGCTACCTACGCAGCATGTTCATGTCGTTCCTACATGAGCTATTATCTCTCTCCCCTCACCACAAATAAGATTCTTCTGAGGAGTTCCCAGTACATTATCCTTTCCCCTGTGTAATTACCTTAACAAGCTCCAGGTGTTTTTATTCTCAGAAGGATTACTCCATGATATACAGCTGCCTACCCCCTTCGTAACTGTAGGTCCTAAATGCGCTTTTTTTCTCTGTTCCCTCACCACAATCCAGATTCTTCTAGGGAGTTACCAGTTCAGTAACCATACCAGGAAGTACTTAATTTATTAAGCTACTGCTTTTCTTAATCTCAGTGGAGATATTTACTGATAAACAGCTACCTATGCAGCATGTTCATGTCGTTCCTAAATGGAGCTTTTATCTCTCTCCCCTCACCACAAATCAGATTCTTCTGAGGAGTTCCCAGTACATTATCCTTTCCCCTGTGTAATTACGTTAACAAGCTCCAGCTGTTTTTATTCTCAGAAGGTTTACTCCCTGATATACAGCTGCCTACCCCCTTCGTAAGTTCAGGTCCTAAATGAGATTTTTCTCTGTTCCCTCACCACAATCCAGATTCTTTTGGGGAGTTACCAGTGCAGTAACCATACCAGGAAGTACTGAATTTATTAAGCTACTGCTTTTCTTAATCTCAGTGGAGATATTTACCTGATAACAGCTACCTAAGTAGCATGTACATGTAGTTCTTAAATGAGCTTTTATCTCTCTCCCCTCACCACAAATCAGATTCTTCTGAGGAGTTCCCCGTACATTATCCTTTCCCTGTGTAATTACCTTAACAAGCTCCAGCTGTTTTTATTCTCAGAAGGTTTACTCCCTGATATACAGCTGCCTACCCCCTTCGTAAGTGCAGGTCATAAATGAGCTTTTTTCTCTGTTCCCTCACCACAATCAAGATTCTTTTGGGGAGTTACCAGTACAGTAACCATACCAGGAAGTACTTAATTTATTAAGCTACTGCTTTTCTTAATCTCAGTGGAGATATTTACTGATAAACAGCTACCTACGCAGCATGTTCATGTCGTTCCTAAATGAGCTTTTATCTCTCTCCCCTCACCACAAATCAGATTCTTCTGAGGAGTTCCCAGTACAATATCCTTTCCCCTGTGTAATTACCTTAACAAGCTCCAGCTGTTTTTATTCTCAGAAGGTTTACTCCCTGATATACAGCTGCATACCCCCTTCGTAAGTGCAGTTCCTAAATGAGCTTTTTTCTCTCTTCCCTCACCACAATCCAGATTATTTTGGGGAGTTACCAGTACAGTAACCATACCAGGAAGTACTTAATTTATTAAGCTACTGCTTTTCTTAATCTCAGTGGAGATATTTACTGATAAACAGCTACCTACGCAGCATGTTCATGTCGTTCCTAAATGAACTTTTATCTCTCTCCCCTTACCACAAATCAGATTCTTCTGAGGAGTTCCCAGTACATTATCCTTTCCCCTGTGTAATTACCTTAACAAGCTCCAGCTGTTTTTATTCTCAGAAGCTTTACTCCCTGATATACAGCTGCCTACCCCCTTCGAAAGTGCAGGTCCTAATGAGATTTTTTCTCTGTTCCCTCACCACAATCCAGATTCTTTTGGGGAGTTACCAGTACAGTAACCATACCAGGAAGTACTTAATTTATTTAGCTACTGCTTTTCTTAATCTCAGTGGAGATATTTACTGATAAACAGCTACCTACGCAGCATGTTCATGTCGTTCCTAAATGAGCTTTTATCTCTCTCCCCTCACCACAAATCAGATTCTTCTGAGGAGTTCCCAGTACATTATCCTTTCCCCTGTGTAATTACCTTAACAAGCTGCAGCTGTTTTTATTCTCAGAAGCTTTACTCCCTGATATACAGCTGCCTACCCCCTTCGTAAGTGCAGGTCCTAAATGAGCTTTTTTCTCTGTTCCCTCACCACAATCCAGATTCTTTTTGGGGAGTTACCAGTACAGTAACCATACCAGGAAGTACTTAATTTATTAAGCTACTTCTTTTCTAAAGCTCAGTGGAGATATTTACTGATAAACAGCTACCTACGCAGCATGTTCATGTCGTTCCTAAATGAGCTTTTTTCTCTCTCCCCTCACCACAAATCAGATTCTTCTGAGGAGTTCCCAGTACTTTATCCTTTCTCCTGTGTAATTACCTTAACAAGCTTCAGCTGTTTTTATTCTCAGAAGGTTTACTCCCTGATATACAGCTGCCTACCCCCTTCGTAAGTGCAGGTCCTAAATGAGCTTTTTTCTCTGTTCCCTCACCACAATCCAGATTCATTTGGGGAGTTACCAGTACAGTAACCATACCAGGAAGTACTTAATTTATTATCCTACGCTTTTCTTAATCTCAGTGGAGATATTTACTGATAAACAGCTACCTAAGTAGCATGTACATGTAGTTCTTAAATGAGCTTTTATCTCTCTCCCCTCACCACAAATCAGATTCTTCTGAGGAGTTCCCCGTACATTATCCTTTCCCCTGTGTAATTACCTTAACAAGCTCCAGCTGTTTTTATTCTCAGAAGGTTTACTCCCTGATATACAGCTGCCTACCCCCTTCGTAAGTGCAGGTCCCAAATGAGCTTTTTTCTCTGTTCCCTCACCACAATCCAGATTCTTTTGGGGAGTTACCAGTACAGTAACCATACCAGGAAGTACTTAATTTATTAAGCTACTGCTTTTCTTAATCTCAGTGGAGATATTTACTGATAAACAGCTACCTACGCAGCATGTTCATGTCGTTCCTAAATGAGCTTTTATCTCTCTCCCCTCACCACAAATCAGATTCTTCTGAGGAGTTCCCAGTACATTATCCTTTCCCCTGTGTAATTACCTTAACAAGCTCCAGCTGTTTTTATACTCAGAAGCTTTACTCCCTGATATACAGCTGCCTACCCCCTTCGTAAGTGCAGGTCCTAAATGAGCTTTTTTCTCTGTTCCCTCACCACAATCCAGATTCTTTTGGGGAGTTACCAGTACAGTAACCATACCAGGAAGTACTTAATTTATTAAGCTACTGCTTTTCTAAGCTCAGTGGAGATATTTACTGATAAACAGCTACCTACGCAGCATATTCATGTCGTTCCTAAATGAGCTTTTATCTCTCTCCCCTCACCCACAAATCAGATTCTTCTGAGGAGTTCCCAGTACTTATCCTTTCTCTGTGTAATTACCTTAACAAGCTCCAGCTGTTTTTATTCTCAGAAGGTTTACTCCCTGATATACAGCTGCCTACCCCCTTCGTAAGTGCAGGTCCTAAATGAGCTTTTTTCTCTGTTCCCTCACCACAATCCAGATTCTTTTGGGGAGTTACCAGTACAGTAACCATACCAGGAAGTACTTAATTTATTAAGCTACTGCTTTTCTTAATCTCAGTGGAGATATTTACTGATAAACAGCTACCTAAGCAGCATGTACATGTAGTTCCTAAATGAGCTTTTATCTCTCTCCCCTCACCACAAATCAGATTCTTCTGAGGAGTTCCCAGTACATTATCCTTTCCCCTGTGTAATTACCTTAACAAGCTCCAGCTTTTTTTATTCTCAGAAGCTTTACTCCCTGATATACAGCTGCCTACCCCCTTCGTAAGTGCAGGTCCTAAATGAGCTTTTTTCTCTGTTCCCTCACCACAATCCAGATTCTTTTGGGGAGTTACCAGTACAGTAACCATACCAGAAAGTACTTAATTTATTAAGCTACTGCTTTTCTTAATCTCAGTGGAGATATTTACTGAGAAACAGCTACCTACGCAGCATGTTCATGTCGTTCCTACATGAGCTATTATCTCTCTCCCCTCACCACAAATAGATTCTTCTGAGGAGTTCCCAGTACATTATCCTTTCCCCTGTGTAATTACCTTAACAAGCTCCAGGTGTTTTTATTCTCAGAAGGATTACTCCATGATATACAGCTGCCTACCCCCTTCGTAACTGTAGGTCCTAAATGCGCTTTTTTCTCTGTTCCCTCACCACAATCCAGATTCTTCTAGGGAGTTTACCAGTTCAGTAACCATACCAGGAAGTACTTAATTTATAAGCTACTGCTTTTCTTAATCTCAGTGGAGATATTTACTGATAAACAGCTACCTATGCAGCGATGTTCATGTCGTTCCTAAATGGAGCTTTTATCTCTCTCCCTCACCACAAATCAGATTCTTCTGAGGAGTTCCCAGTACATTATCCTTTCCCCTGTGTAATTACGTTAACAAGCTCCAGCTGTTTTTATTCTCAGAAGGTTTACTCCCTGATATACAGCTGCCTACCCCCTTCGTAAGTTCAGGTCCTAAATGAGATTTTTCTCTGTTCCCTCACCACAATCCAGATTCTCTTTGGGGAGGTTACCAGTGCAGTAACCATACCAGGAAGTACTGAATTTATTAAGCTACTGCTTTTCTTAATCTCAGTGGAGATATTTACTGATAAACAGCTACCTAAGTAGCATGTACATGTAGTTCTTAAATGAGCTTTTATCTCTCTCCCCTCACCACAAATCAGATTCTTCTGAGGAGTTCCCCGTACATTATCCTTTCCCCTGTGTAATTACCTTAACAAGCTCCAGCTGTTTTTATTCTCAGAAGGTTTACTCCCTGATATACAGCTGCCTACCCCCTTCGTAAGTGCAGGTCATAAATGAGCTTTTTTCTCTGTTCCCTCACCACAATCAAGATTCTTTTGGGAGTTACCAGTACAGTAACCATACCAGGAAGTACTTAATTTATTAAGCTACTGCTTTTCTTAATCTCAGTGGAGATAATTACTGATAAACAGCTACCTACGCAGCATGTTCATGTCGTTCCTAAATGAGCTTTTATCTCTCTCCCCTCACCACAAATCAGATTCTTCTGAGGAGTTCCCAGTACAATATCCTTTCCCCTGTGTAATTACCTTAACAAGCTCCAGCTGTTTTTATTCTCAGAAGGTTTACTCCCTGATATACAGCTGCATACCCCCTTCGTAAGTGCAGTTCCTAATGAGCTTTTTTCTCTCTCCCTCACCACAATCCAGATTATTTTGGGGAGTTACCAGTACAGTAACCATACCAGGAAGTACTTAATTTATTTAGCTACTGCTTTCTTAATCTCAGTGGAGATATTTACTGATAAACAGCTACCTACGCAGCATGTTCATGTCGTTCCTAAATGAACTTTTATCTCTCTCCCCTTACCACAAATCAGATTCTTCTGAGGAGTTCCCAGTACATTATCCTTTCCCTGTGTAATTACCTTAACAAGCTCCAGCTGTTTTTATTCTCAGAAGCTTTACTCCCTGATATACAGCTGCCTACCCCCTTCGAAAGTGCAGGTCCTAAATGAGATTTTTTCTCTGTTCCCTCACCACAATCCAGATTCTTTGGGAGTTACCAGTACAGTAACCATACCAGGAAGTACTTAATTTATTTAGCTACTGCTTTTCTTAATCTCAGTGGAGATATTTACTGATAAACAGCTACCTACGCAGCATGTTCATGTCGTTCCTAAATGAGCTTTTATCTCTCTCCCCTCACCACAAATCAGATTCTTCTGAGGAGTTCCCAGTACATTATCCTTTCCCCTGTGTAATTACCTTAACAAGCTGCAGCTGTTTTTATACTCAGAAGCTTTACTCCCTGATATACAGCTGCCTACCCCCTTCGTAAGTGCAGGTCTTAAATGAGCTTTTTTCTCTGTTCCCTCACCACAATCCAGATTCTTTGGGGAGTTACCAGTACAGTAACCATACCAGGAAGTACTTAATTTATTAAGCTACTGCTTTTCTAAAGCTCAGTGGAGATATTTACTGATAAACAGCTACCTACGCAGCATGTTCATGTCGTTCCTAATTGAGCTTTTATCTCTCTCCCCTCACCACAATCAGATTCTTCTGAGGAGTTCCCAGTACTTTATCCTTTCTCCTCTGTAATTACCTTAACAAGCTGCAGCTGTTTTTATTGCTCAGAAGGTTTACTCCCTGATATACAGCTGCCTACCCCCTTCGTAAGTGCAGGTCCTAAATGAGCTTTTTTCTCTGTTCCCTCACCACAATCCAGATTCATTTGGGGAGTTACCAGTACAGTAACCATACCAGGAAGTACTTAATTTATTAACCTACTGCTTTTCTTAATCTCAGTGGAGATATTTACTGATAAACAGCTACCTAAGTAGCATGTACATGTAGTTCTTAAATGAGCTTTTATCTCTCTCCCCTCACCACAAATCAGATTCTTCTGAGGAGTTCCCCGTACATTATCCTTTCCCCTGTGTAATTACCTTAACAAGCTCCAGCTGTTTTTATTCTCAGAAGGTTTACTCCCTGATATACAGCTGCCTACCCCCTTCGTAAGTGCAGGTCCTAAATGAGCTTTTTTCTCTGTTCCCTCACCACAATCCAGATTCTTTTGGGAGTTACCAGTACAGTAACCATACCAGGAAGTACTTAATTTATTAAGCTACTGCTTTTCTTAATCTCAGTGGAGATATTTACTGATAAACAGCTACCTACGCAGCATGTTCATGTCGTTCCTAAATGAGCTTTTATCTCTCTCCCCTCACCACAAATCAGATTCTTCTGAGGAGTTCCCAGTACATTATCCTTTCCCCTGTGTAATTACTTTAACAAGCTCCAGCTGTTTTATACTCAGAAGCTTTACTCCCTGATATACAGCTGCCTACCCCCTTCGTAAGTGCAGGTCCTAAATGAGCTTTTTTCTCTGTTCCCTCACCACAATCCAGATTCTTTTGGGGAGTTACCAGTACAGTAACCATACCAGGAAGTACTTAATTTATTAAGCTACTGCTTTTCTTAATCTCAGTGGAGATATTTACTGATAAACAGCTACCTACGCAGCATGTTCATGTCGTTCCTAAATGAGCTTTTATCTCTCTCCCCTCACCACAAATCAGATTCTTCTGAGGAGTTCCCAGTACATTATCCTTTCCCCTGTGGAATTACCTTAACAAGCTCCAGCTGTTTTTATTCTCAGAAGGTTTAGTCCCTGATATACAGCTGCCTACCCCCTTCGTAAGTGCCGGTCCTAAATGAGCTTTTTTCTCTGTTCCCTCACCACAATCCAGATTCTTTTGGGGAGTTACCAGTACAGTAACCATACCAGGAGAGTACTTAATTTATTAGCTACTGCTTTTCTCAATCTAAGTGGAGATATTTACTGATAAACAGCTACCTACGCAGCATGTTCATGTCGTTTGAAAATGAGCTTTTATCTCTCTCCCCTCACCACAAATCAGAATCTTCTGAGGAGTTCCCAGTACATTATCCTTTCCCCTGTGTAATTACCTTAACAAGCTCCAGCTGTTTTTATTCTCAGATGGTTTACTCCCTGATATACAGCTGCCTACCCCCTTCGTAAGTGCAGGTCCTAAATGAGCTTTTTTCTCTGTTCCCTCACCACAATCCAGATTCTTTGCGGAGTTACCAGTACAGTAACCATACCAGGAAGTACTTAATTTATTAAGCTACTGCTTTTCTTAATCTCAGTGGAGATATTTACTGATAAACAGCTACCTACGCAGCATGTTCATGTCGTTCCTAAATGAGCTTTTATCTCTCTCCCTCACCACAAATCAGATTCTTCTGAGGAGTTCCCAGTACATTATCCTTTCCCCTGTGTAATTACCTTAACAAGCTCCAGCTGTTTTTATTCTCAGAAGGTTTACTCCCTGATATACAGCTGCCTACCCCCTTCGTAAGTGCAGGTCCTAAATGAGCTTTTTTCTCTGTTCCCTCACCACAATCCAGATTCTTTTGGGGAGTTACCAGTACAGTAACCATACAAGGAAGTACTTAATTTATTAAGCTACTGCTTTTCTTAATCTCAGTGGAGATATTTACTGATAAACAGCTACCTAAGTAGTATGTACATGTAGTTCTTAAATGAGGTTTTATCTCTCTCCCCTCACCACAAATCAGATTCTTCTGAGGAGTTCCCCGTACATTATCCTTTCCCCCTGTGTAATTACCTTAACAAGCTCCTGCTGTTTTATTCTCAGAAGCTTTCCTCCCTGATATACAGCTGCCTACCCCCTTCGTAAGTGCAGGTCCTAAATGAGCTTTTTTCTCTGTTCCTCACCACAATCCAGATTCTTTTGGGGAGTTACCAGTACAGTAACCATACCAGGAAGTACTTAATTTATTAAGCTACTGCTTTTCTTAATCTCAGTGGAGATATTTTACTGATAAACAGCTACCTACGCAGCATGTTCATGTCGTTCCTAAATGAGCTTTTATCTCTCTCCCCTCACCACAAATCAGATTCTTCTGAGGAGTTCCCAGTAAAATATCCTTTCCCTGTGTAATTACCTTAACAAGCTCCAGCTGTTTTTATTCTCAGAAGGTTTACTCCCTGATATACAGCTGCCTACCCCCTTCGTAAGTGCAGGTCCTAAATGAGCTTTTTTCTCTGTTCCCTCACCACAATCCAGATTCTTTTGGGGAGTTACCAGTACAGTAACCATACCAGGAAGTACTTAATTTATTAAGCTACTGCTTTTCTTAATCTCAGTGAGATATTTACTGATAAAACAGCTAACCTACGCAGCATGTTCATGTCGTTCCTAAATGAGCTTTTATCTCTCTCCCCTGCACCACAAATCAGATTCTTCTGAGAGTTCCCAGTACATTATCCTTTCCCCTGTGTAATTACCTTAACAAGCTCCAGCTGTTTTTATTCTCAGAAGGTTTACTCCCTGATATACAGCTGCCTACCCCCTTCGTAAGTGCAGGTCCTAAATGAGCTTTTTTCTCTGTTCCCTCACCACAATCCAGATTCTTTTGGGGAGTTACCAGTACAGTAACCATACCAGGAAGTACTTAATTTATTAAGCTACTGCTTTTCTTAATCTCAGTGGAGATATTTACTGATAAACAGCTACGTACACAGCATGTTCATGTCGTTCCTTAATGAGCTATTATCTCTCTCCCCTCACCACAAATCAGATTCTTCTGAGGAGTTCCCAGTACATTATCCTTTCCCCTGTGTAATTACCTTACAAGCTCCAGCTGTTTTTATTCTCAGAAGGTTTACTCCTGATATACAGCTGCCTACCCCCTTCGTAAGTGCAGGTCCTAAATGAGCTTTTTTCTCTGTTCCCTCACCACATCCAGATTCTTTGGCGAGTTACCAGTACAGTAACCATACCAGGAAGTACTTAATTTATTAAGCTACTGCTTTTCTTAATCTCAGTGGAGATATTTACTGATAAACAGCTACCTACGCAGCATGTTCATGTCGTTTGAAAATGAGCTTTTATCTCTCTCCCCTCACCACAAATCAGAATCTTCTGAGGAGTTCCCAGTACATTATCCTTTCCCTGTGTAATTACCTTAACAAGCTCCAGCTGTTTTTATTTTCAGAAGGTTTACTCCCTGATATACAGCTGCCTACCCCCTTCGTAAGTGCAGGTCCTAAAATGAGCTTTTTTCTCTGTTCCCTCACCACAATCCAGATTCTTTTGGGAGTTACCAGTACAGTAACCATACCAGGAAGTACTTAATTTATTAAGCTACTGCTTTTCTCAATCTCAGTGGAGATATTTACTGATAAACAGCTACCTACGCAGCATGTTCATGTCGTTTGAAAATGAGCTTTTATCTCTCTCCCCTCACCACAAATCAGAATCTTCTGAGGAGTTCCCAGTACATTATCCTTTCCCCTGTGTAATTACCTTAACAAGCTCCAGCTGTTTTTATTCTCAGATGGTTTACTCCCTGATATACAGCTGCCTACCCCCTTCGTAAGTGCAGGTCCTAAATGAGCTTTTTTCTCTGTTCCCTCACCACAATCCAGATTCTTTGGGGAGTTACCAGTACAGTAACCATACCAGGAAGTACTTAATTTATTAAGCTACTGCTTTTCTTAATCTCAGTGGAGATATTTACTGATAAACAGCTACCTACGCAGCATGTTCATGTCGTTCGTAAATGAGCTTTTACCTCTCTCCCCTCACCACAAATCAGATTCTTCTGAGGAGTTCCCAGTACATTATCCTTTCCCTGTGTAATTACCTTAACAAGCTCCAGCTGTTTTTATTCTCAGAAGGTTTACTCCCTGATATACAGCTGCCTACCCCTTCGTAAGTGCAGGTCCTAAATGAGCTTTTTTCTCTGTTCCCTCACCACAATCAGATTCTTTTGGGGAGTTACCAGTACAATAACCATACAAGGAAGTACTTAATTTATTAAGCTACTGCTTTTCTTAATCTCAGTGGAGATATTTACTGATAAACAGCTACCTAAGTAGTATGTACATGTAGTTCTTAAATGAGGTTTTATCTCTCTCCCCTCACCACAAATCAGATTCTTCTGAGGAGTTCCCCGTACATTATCCTTTCCCCTGTGTAATTACCTAACAAGCTCCAGCGGTTTTTATTCTCAGAAGCTTTACTCCCTGATATACAGCTGCCTAACCCCTTCGTAAGTGCAGGTCCTAAATGAGCTTTTTTCTCTGTTCCCTCACCACAATCCAGATTGTTTTGGGGGAGTTACCAGTACAGTAACCATACCAGGAAGTACTTAATTTATTAAGCTACTGCTTTTCTTAATCTCAGTGGAGATATTTACTGATAAACAGCTACCTACGCAGCATGTTCATGTCGTTCCTAAATGAGCTTTTATCTCTCTCCCCTCACCACAAATCAGATTCTTCTGAGGAGTTCCCAGTACAATATCCTTTCCCTGTGTAATTACCTTAACAAGCTCCAGCTGTTTTTATTCTCAGAAGGTTTACTCCCTGATATACAGCTGCCTACCCCCTTCGTAAGTGCAGGTCCTAAATGAGCTTTTTCTCTGTTCCCTCACCACAATCCAGATTCTTTTGGGAGTTACCAGTACAGTAACCATACCAGGAAGTACTTAATTATTAAGCTACTGCTTTTCTTAATCTCAGTGGAGATATTTCTGATAAACAGCTACCTAAGCAGCATGTACATGTAGTTCCTAAATGAGCTTTTATCTCTCTCCCCTCACCACAAATCAGATTCTTCTGAGGAGTTCCCAGTACATTATCCTTTCCCCTGTGTAATTACCTTAACAAGCTCCAGCTTTTTTTATTCTCAGAAGCTTTACTCCCTGATATACAGCTGCCTACCCCCTTCGTAAGTGCAGGTCCTAAATGAGCTTTTTTCTCTGTTCCCTCACCACAATCCAGATTCTTTTGGGGAGTTACCAGTACAGTAACCATACCAGAAAGTACTTAATTTATTAAGCTACTGCTTTTCTTAATCTCAGTGGAGATATTTACTGAGAAACAGCTACCTACGCAGCATGTTCATGTCGTTCCTACATGAGCTATTATCTCTCTCCCCTCACCACAAATAAGATTCTTCTGAGGAGTTCCCAGTACATTATCCTTTCCCCTGTGTAATTACCTTAACAAGCTCCAGGTGTTTTTATTCTCAGAAGGATTACTCCCTGATATACAGCTGCCTACCCCCTTCGTAACTGTAGGTCCTAAATGCGCTTTTTTCTCTGTTCCCTCACCACAATCCAGATTCTTCTAGGGAGTTACCAGTTCAGTAACCATACCAGGAAGTACTTAATTTATTAAGCTACTGCTTTTCTTAATCTCAGTGGAGATATTTACTGATAAACAGCTACCTATGCAGCATGTTCATGTCGTTCCTAAATGGAGCTTTATCTCTCTCCCCTCACCACAAATCAGATTCTTCTGAGGAGTTCCCAGTACATTATCCTTTCCCCTGTGTAATTACGTTAACAAGCTCCAGCTGTTTTTATTCTCAGAAGGTTTACTCCCTGAATATACAGCTGCCTACCCCCTTCGTAAGTTCAGGTCCTAAATGAGATTTTTCTCTGTTCCCGTCACCACAATCCAGATTCTTTTGGGGAGTTACCAGTGCAGTACCATACCAGGAAGTACTGAATTTATTAAGCTACTGCTTTTCTTAATCTCAGTGGAGATATTTACTGATAAACAGCTACCTAAGTAGCATGTACATGTAGTTCTTAATGAGCTTTTATCTCTCTCCCCTCACCACAAATCAGATTCTTCTGAGGAGTTCCCCGTACATTATCCTTTCCCTGTGTAATTACCTTAACAAGCTCCAGCTGTTTTTATTCTCAGAAGGTTTACTCCCTGATATACAGCTGCCTACCCCCTTCGTAAGTGCAGGTCATAAATGAGCTTTTTTCTCTGTTCCCTCACCACAATCAAGATTCTTTTGGGGAGTTACCAGTACAGTAACCATACCAGGAAGTACTTAATTTATTAAGCTACTGCTTTTCTTAATCTCAGTGGAGATATTTACTGATAAACAGCTACCTACGCAGCATGTTCATGTCGTTCCTAAATGAGCTTTTATCTCTCTCCCTCACCACAAATCAGATTCTTCTGAGGAGGTTCCCAGTACAATATCCTTTCCCTGTGTAATTACCTTAACAAGCTCCAGCTGTTTTTATTCTCAGAAGGTTTACTCCCTGATATACAGCTGCATACCCCCTTCGTAAGTGCAGTTCCTAAATGAGCTTTTTTCTCTCTTCCCTCACCACAATCCAGATTCTTTTGGGAGTTACCAGTACAGTAACCATACCAGGAAGTACTTAATTTATTAAGCTACTGCTTTCTTAATCTCAGTGGAGATATTTACTGATAAACAGCTACCTACGCAGCATGTTCATGTCGTTCCTAAATGAACTTTTATCTCTCTCCCCTTACCACAAATCAGATTCTTCTGAGGAGTTCCCAGTACATTACCTTTCCCCTGTGTAATTACCTTAACAAGCTCCAGCTGTTTTTTATTCTCAGAAGCTTTACTCCCTGATATACAGCTGCCTACCCCCTTCGAAAGTGCAGGTCCTAAATGAGATTTTTCTCTGTTCCCTCACCACAATCCAGATTCTTTTGGGGAGTTACCAGTACAGTAACCATACCAGGAAGTACTTAATTTATTTAGCTACTGCTTTTCTTAATCTCAGTGGAGATATTTACTGATAAACAGCTACCTACGCAGCATGTTCATGTCGTTCCTAAATGAGCTTTTATCTCTCTCCCCTCACCACAAATCAGATTCTTCTGAGGAGTTCCCAGTACATTATCCTTTCCCCTGTGTAATTACCTTAACAAGCTGCAGCTGTTTTTATACTCAGAAGCTTTACTCCCTGATATACAGCTGCCTACCCCCTTCGTAAGTGCAGGTCCTAAATGAGCTTTTTTCTCTGTTCCCTCACCACAATCCAGATTCTTTTGGGAGTTACCAGTACAGTAACCATACAGGAAGTACTTAATTTATTAAGCTACTGCTTTTCTAAAGCTCAGTGGAGATATTTACTGATAAACAGCTACCTACGCAGCATGTTCATGTCGTTCTAATTGAGCTTTTATCTCTCTCCCCTCACCACAAATCAGATTCTTCTGAGGAGTTCCCAGTACTTTATCCTTTCTCCTCTGTAATTACCTTAACAAGCTGCAGCTGTTTTTATTCTCAGAAGGTTTACTCCCTGATATACAGCTGCCTACCCCCTTCGTAAGTGCAGGTCCTAAATGAGCTTTTTTCTCTGTTCCCTCACCACAATCCAGATTCATTTGGGGAGTTACCAGTACAGTAACCATACCAGGAAGTACTTAATTTATTAACCTACTGCTTTTCTTAATCTCAGTGGAGATATTTACTGATAAACAGCTACCTAAGTAGCATGTACATGTAGTTCTTAAATGAGCTTTTATCTCTCTCCCCTCACCACAAATCAGATTCTTCTGAGGAGTTCCCCGTACATTATCCTTTCCCTGTGTAATTACCTTAACAAGCTCCAGCTTGTTTTTATTCTCAGAAGGTTTACTCCCTGATATACAGCTGCCTACCCCCTTCGTAAGTGCAGGTCCTAAATGAGCTTTTTTCTCTGTTCCCTCACCACAATCCAGATTCTTTTGGGGAGTTACCAGTACAGTAACCATACCAGGAAGTACTTAATTTATTAAGCTACTGCTTTTCTTAATCTCAGTGGAGATATTTACTGATAAACAGCTACCTACGCAGCATGTTCATGTCGTTCCTAAATGAGCTTTTATCTCTCTCCCTCACCACAAATCAGATTCTTCTGAGGAGTTCCCAGTAACAATATCCTTTCCCCTGTGTAATTACTTTAACAAGCTCCAGCTGTTTTTATACTCAGAAGCTTTACTCCCTGATATACAGCTGCCTACCCCCTTCGTAAGTGCAGGTCCTAAATGAGCTTTTTTCTCTGTTCCCTCACCACAATCCAGATTCTTTTGGGGAGTTACCAGTACAGTAACCATACCAGGAAGTACTTAATTTATTAAGCTACTGCTTTTCTTAATCTCAGTGGAGATATTTACTGATAAACAGCTACCTACGCAGCATGTTCATGTCGTTCCTAAATGAGCTTTTATCTCTCTCCCCTCCACCACAATCAGATTCTTCTGAGGAGTTCCCAGTACATTATCCTTTCCCCTGTGGAATTACCTTAACAAGCTCCAGCTGTTTTTATTCTCAGAAGGTTTAGTCCCTGATATACAGCTGCCTACCCCCTTCGTAAGTGCCGGTCCTAATGAGCTTTTTTCTCTGTTCCCTCACCACAATCCAGATTCTTTTGGGGAGTTACCAGTACAGTAACCATACAGGAAGTACTTAATTTATTAAGCTACTGCTTTTCTCAATCTAAGTGGAGATATTTACTGATAAACAGCTACCTACGCAGCATGTTCATGTCGTTTGAAATGAGCTTTTATCTCTCTCCCCTCACCACAAATCAGAATCTTCTGAGGAGTTCCAGTACATTATCCTTTCCCTGTGTAATTACCTTAACAAGCTCCAGCTGTTTTTATTCTCAGATGTTTACTCCCTGATAACAGCTGCCTACCCCCTTCGTAAGTGCAGGTCCTAAATGAGCTTTTTTCTCTGTTCCCTCACCACAATCCAGATTCTTTGCGGAGTTACCAGTACAGTAACCATACCAGGAAGTACTTAATTTATTAAGCTACTGCTTTTCTTAATCTCAGTGGAGATATTTACTGATAAACAGCTACCTACGCAGCATGTTCATGTCGTTCCTAAATGAGCCTTTTATCTCTCTCCCTCACCACAATCAGATTCTTCTGAGGAGTTCCCAGTACATTATCCTTTCCCCTGTGTAATTACCTTAACAAGCTCCAGCTGTTTTTATTCTCAGAAGGTTTACTCCCTGATATACAGCTGCCTACCCCTTCGTAAGTGCAGGTCCTAATGAGCTTTTTTCTCTGTTCCCTCACCACAATCCAGATTCTTTTGGGGAGTTACCAGTACAGTAACCATACAAGGAAGTACTTAATTTATTAAGCTACTGCTTTTCTTAATCTCAGTGGAGATATTTACTGATAAACAGCTACCTAAGTAGTATGTACATGTAGTTCTTAAATGAGGTTTTATCTCTCTCCCCTCACCACAAATCAGATTCTTCTGAGGAGTTCCCCGTACATTATCCTTTCCCCTGTGTAATTACCTTAACAAGCTCCTGCTGTTTTTATTCTCAGAAGCTTTCCTCCCTGATATACAGCTGCCTACCCCCTTCGTAAGTGCAGGTCCTAAATGAGCTTTTTTCTCTGTTCCCTCACCACAATCCAGATTCTTTTGGGGAGTTACCAGTACAGTAACCATACCAGGAAGTACTTAATTTATTAAGCTACTGCTTTTCTTAATCTCAGTGGAGATATTTACTGATAAACAGCTACCTACGCAGCATGTTCATGTCGTTCCTAAATGAGCTTTTATCTCTCTCCCCTCACCACAAATCAGATTCTTCTGAGAGTTCCCAGTAAAATATCCTTTCCCCTGTGTAATTACCTTAACAAGCTCAGCTGTTTTTATTCTCAGAAGGTTTACTCCCTGATATACAGCTGCCTACCCCTTCGTAAGTGCAGGTCCTAAATGAGCTTTTTTCTCTGTTCCCTCACCACAATCCAGATTCTTTTGGGGAGTTACCAGTACAGTAACCATACCAGGAAGTACTTAATTTATTAAGCTACTGCTTTTCTTAATCTCAGTGGAGATATTTACTGATAAACAGCTACCTACGCAGCATGTTCATGTCGTTCCTAAATGAGCTTTTATCTCTCTCCCCTCACCACAAATCAGATTCTTCTGAGGAGTTCCCAGTACATTATCCTTTCCCCTGTGTAATTACCTTAACAAGCTCCAGCTGTTTTTATTCTCAGAAGGTTTTACTCCCTGATACAGCTGCCTACCCCTTCGTAAGTGCAGGTCCTAAATGAGCTTTTTTCTCTGTTCCCTCACCACAATCCAGATTCTTTTGGGGAGGGTTACCAGTACAGTAACCATACCAGGAAGTACTTAATTTATTAAGCTACTGCTTTTCTTAATCTCAGTGGAGATATTTACTGATAAACAGCTACGTACACAGCATGTTCATGTCGTTCCTTAATGAGCTATTATCTCTCTCCCCTCACCACAAATCAGATTCTTCTGAGGAGTTCCCAGTACATTATCCTTTCCCCTGTGTAATTACCTTAACAAGCTCCAGCTGTTTTTATTCTCAGAAGGTTTACTCCCTGAGTATACAGCTGCCTACCCCCTTCGTAAGTGCAGGTCCTAAATGAGCTTTTTTCTCTGTTCCCTCACCACAATCCAGATTCTTTTGGCGAGTTACCAGTACAGTAACCATACCAGGAAGTACTTATTTATTAAGCTACTGCTTTTCTTAATCTCAGTGGAGATATTTACTGATAAACAGCTACCTACGCAGCATGTTCATGTCGTTTGAAAATGAGCTTTTATCTCTCTCCCTCACCACAAATCAGAATCTTCTGAGGAGTTCCCAGTACATTATCCTTTCCCCTGTGTAATTACCTTAACAAGCTCCAGCTGTTTTTATTCTCAGAAGCTTTACTCCCTGATATACAGCTGCCTAACCCCTTCGTAAGTGCAGGTCCTAAATGAGCTTTTTTCTCTGTTCCCTCACCACAATCCAGATTGTTTTGGGGAGTTACCAGTACAGTAACCATACCATGAAGTACTTAATTTATTAAGCTACTGCTTTTCTTAATCTCAGTGGAGATATTTACTGATAAACAGCTACCTACGCAGCATGTTCATGTCGTTCCTAATGAGCTTTTATCTCTCTCCCCTCACCACAAATCAGATTCTTCTGAGGAGTTCCCAGTACAATATCCTTTCCCCTGTGTAATTACCTTAACAAGCTCCAGCTGTTTTTATTCTCAGAAGGTTTACTCCCTGATATACAGCTGCCTACCCCCTTCGTAAGTGCAGTCCTAAATGAGCTTTTTTCTCTGTTCCCTCACCACAATCCAGATACTTTTGGGGAGTTACCAGTACATTAACCATACCAGGAAGTACTTAATTTATTAAGCTACTGCTTTTCTTAATCTCAGTGGAGATATTTACTGATAAACAGCTACCTACGCAGCATGTTCATGTCGTTCCTAAATGAGCTTTTATCTCTCTCCCCTCACCACAAATCAGATTCTTCTGAGGAGTTCCAGTACATTATCCTTTCCCCTGTGTACTTACCTTAACAAGCTCCAGCTGTTTTTATTCTCAGAAGGTTTAGTCCCTGATATACAGCTGCCTACCCCCTTCGTAAGTGCAGGTCCTAAATGAGCTTTTTTCTCTGTTCCCTCACCACAATCCAGATTCTTTTGGGGAGTTTACCAGTACAGTAAGCATACCAGGAAGTACTTAATTTATTAAGCTACTGCTTTTCTTAATCTCAGTGGAGATATTTACTGATAAACAGCTACCTGCGCAGCATGTTCATGTCGTTCCTAAATGAGCTTTTTTCTCTCTCCCCTCACCACAAATCAGATTCTTCTGAGGAGTTCCCAGTACATTATCCTTTCCCCTGTGTAATTACATTAACAAGCTGCAGCTGTTTTTATTCTCAGAAGCTTTACTCCCTGATATACAGCTTGCCTACCCCCTTCGTAAGTGCACGTCCTAAATGAGCTTTTTTCTCTGTTCCCTCACCACAATCCAGATTATTTTGGGGAGTTACCAGTACAGTAACCATACCAGGAAGTACTTAATTTATTAAGCTACTGCTTTTCTAAAGCTCAGTGGAGATATTTACTGATAAACAGCTACCTACGCAGCATGTTCATGTCGTTCCTAAATGAGCTTTTATCTCTCTCCCCTCACCACAAATCAGATTCTTCTGAGGAGTTCCCAGTACATTATCCTTTCTCCTGTGTAATTACCTTAACAAGCTCCAGCTGTTTTTATTCTCAGAAGGTTTACTCCCTGATATACAGCTGCCTACCCCCTTCGTAAGTGCAGGTCCTAAATGAGCTTTTTTCTCTGTTCCCTCACCACAATCCAGATTCTTTTGGGAGTTACCAGTACAGTAACCATACCAGGAAGTACTTATTTATTAAGCTACTGCTTTTCTTAATCTCAGTGGAGATATTTACTGATAAACAGCTACCTACGCAGCATGTTCATGTCGTTCCTAAATGAGCTTTTATCTCTCTCCCCTCACCACAAATCAGATTCTTCTGAGGAGTTCCCAGTACATATCCTTTCCACTGTGTAATTACCTTACCAAGGTCCAGCTGTTTTTATTCTCAGAAGCTTTACTCCCTGATATACAGCTGCCTACCCCCTTCGAAAAGTGCAGGTCCTAAATGAGCTTTTTTCTCTGTTCCCTCACCACAATCCAGATTCTTTTGGGGAGTTACCAGTACAGTAACCATACCAGGAAGTACTTAATTTATTAGCTACTGCTTTTCTTAATCTCAGTGGAGATATTTACTGATAAACAGCTACCTACGCAGCATGTTCATGTCGTTCCTAAATGAGCTTTTATCTCTCTCCCCTCACCACAAATCAGATTCTTCTGAGGAGTTCCCAGTACATTATCCTTTCCCCTGTGTAATTACCTTAACAAGCTGCAGCTGTTTTTATTCTCAGAAGCTTTACTCCCTGATATACAGCTGCCTACCCCCTTCGTAAGTGCAGGTCCTAAATGAGCTTTTTTCTCTGTTCCCTCACCACAATCAGATTCTTTTGGGGAGTTACCAGTACAGTAACCATACCAGGAAGTACTTAATTTATTAAGCTACTGCTTTTCTTAATCTCAGTGGAGATATTTACTGATAAACAGCTACCTACGCAGCATGTTCATGTCGTTCCTAAATGAGCTATTATCTCTCTCCCCTCACCACGAATCAGATTCTTCTGAGGAGTTCCCAGTACATTATCCTTTCCCCTGTGTAATTACCTTAACAAGCTCCAGCTGTTTTTATTCTAAGAAGGTTTACTCCCTGATATACAGCTGCCTACCCCCTTCGTAAGTGCAGGTCCTAAATGAGCTTTCTTCTCTGTTCCCTCACCACAATCCAGATTCTTTTGGGGAGTTACCAGTACAGTAACCATACCAGGAAGTACTTAATTTATTAAGCTACTGCTTTTCTAAAGCTCAGTGGAGATATTTACTGATAAACAGCTACCTACGCAGCATGTTCATGTCGTTCCTAAATGAGCTTTTATCTCTCTCCCCTCACCACAAATCAGATTCTTCTGAGGAGTTCCCAGTACTTTATCCTTTCTCCTGTGTAATTACCTTAACAAGCTCCAGCTGCTTTTATTCTCAGAAGGTTTTACTCCCTGATATACAGCTGCCTACCCCCTTCGTAAGTGCAGTTCCTAAATGATCTTTTTTCTCTCTTCCCTCACCACAATCCATATTCTTTGGGTAGGTTACCAGTACAGTAACCATACCAGGAAGTACTTAATTTATTAAGCTACTGCTTTTCTTAATCTCAGTGAGATAATTACTGATAAACAGCTACCTACGCAGCATGTTCATGCCGTTCCTAAATGAGCTTTTATCTCTCTCCCCTCACCACAAATCAGATTCTTCTGAGGAGTTCCCAGTACATTATCCTTTCCCCTGTGTAATTACCTTACACAAGGTCCAGCTGTTTTTATTCTCAGAAGCTTTACTCCCTGATATACAGCTGCCTACCCCCTTCGAAAGTGCAGGTCCTAAATGAGCTTTTTTCTCTGTTCCCTCACCACAATCCAGATTCTTTTGGGGAGTTACCAGTACAGTACCATACCAGGAAGTACTTAATTTATAAGCTACTGCTTTTCTTAATCTCAGTGGAGATATTTACTGATAAACAGCTACCTACGCAGCATGTTCATGTCGTTCCCAAATGAGCTTTTATCTCTCTCCCTCACCACAAATCAGATTCTTCTGAGGAGTTCCCAGTACATTATCCTTTCCCCTGTGTAATTACCTTAACAAGCTGCAGCTGTTTTTATTCTCAGAAGCTTTACTCCCTGATATACAGCTGCCTACCCCCTTCGTAAGTGCAGGTCCTAAATGAGCTTTTTTCTCTGTTCCCTCACCACAATCCAGATTCTTTTGGGGAGTTACCAGTACAGTAACCATACCAGGAAGTACTTAATTTATTAAGCTACTGCTTTTCTAATCTCAGTGGAGATATTTACTGATAAACAGCTACCTACGCAGCATGTTCATGTCGTTCCTAAATGAGCTATTATCTCTCTCCCTCACCACGAATCAGATTCTTCTGAGGAGTTCCCAGTACATTATCCTTTCCCCTGTGTAATTACCTTAACAAACTCCAGCTGTTTTTATTCTCAGAAGGTTTAGTCCCTGATATACAGCTGCCTACCCCCTTCGTAAGTGCAGGTCCTAAATGAGCTTTTTTCTCTGTTCCCTCACCACAATCCAGATTCTTTTGGGGAGTTACCAGTACAGTAACCATACCAGGAAGTACTTAATTTATTAAGCTACTGCTTTTCTTAATCTCAGTGGAGATATTTACTGATAAACAGCTACTTACGCAGCATGTCATGTCGTTCCTAAATGAGCTTTTATCTCTCTCCCCTCACCACAAATCAGATTCTTCTGAGGAGTTCCCAGTACATTATCCTTTCCCCTGTGTAATTACCTTAACAAGCTCAGCTGTTTTTATTCTCAGAAGGTTTACTCCTGATATACAGCTGCCTACCCCCTTCGTAAGTGCAGGTCCTAAATGAGCTTTTTTCTCTGTTCCCTCACCACAATCCAGATTCTTTTGGGGAGTTACCAGTACAGTAACCATACCAGGAAGTACTTAATTTATTAAGCTACTGCTTTTCTTAATCTCAGTGGAGATATTTACTGATAAACAGCTACCTACGCAGCATGTTCATGTCGTTCCTAATGAGCTTTTATCTCTCTCCCTCACCACAAATCAGATTCTTCTGAGGAGTTCCCAGTACATTATCCTTTCCCCTGTGTAATTACCTTAACAAGATGCAGCTGTTTTTATTCTCAAAAGGTTTACTCCCTGATATACAGCTGCCTACCCCCTTCGTAAGTGCAGGTCTAAATGAGCTTTTTTCTCTGTTCCCTCACCACAATCCAGATTCTTTTGGGGAGTTACCAGTACAGTAACCATACCAGAAGTACTTAATTTATTAAGCTACTGCTTTTCTAAAGCTCAGTGGAGATATTTACTGATAAACAGCTGCCTACGCAGCATGTTCATGTCGTTCCTAAATGAGCTTTTATCTCTCTCCCCTCACCACAAATCAGATTCTTCTGAGGAGTTCCCAGTACTTTATCCTTTCTCCTGTGTAATTACCTTAACAAGCTCCAGCTGTTTTTATTCTCAGAAGGTTTACTCCCTGATATACAGCTGCCTACCCCCTTCGTAAGTGCAGGTCCTAAATGAGCTTTTTTCTCTGTTCCCTCACCACAATCCAGATTCTTTTGGGGAGTTACCAGTACAGTAACCATACCAGGAAGTACTTAATTTATTAAGCTACTGCTTTTCTAAAGCTCAGTGGAGATATTTACTGATAAACAGCTGCCTACGCAGCATGTTCATGTCGTTCCTAAATGAGCTTTTATCTCTCTCCCCTCACCACAAATCAGATTCTTCTGAGGAGTTCCCAGTACTTTATCCTTTCTCCTGTGTAATTACCTTAACAAGCTCCAGCTGTTTTTATTCTCAGAAGGTTTACTCCCTGATATACAGCTGCCTACCCCCTTCGTAAGTGCAGGTCCTAAATGAGCTTTTTTCTCTGTTCCCTCACCACAATCCAGATTTCTTTTGGGGGAGTTACCAGTACAGTAACCATACCAGGAAGTACTTAATTTATTAAGCTACTGCTTTTCTTAATCTCAGTGGAGATATTTACTGATAAACAGCTACCTACGCAGCATGTTCATGTCGTTCCTAAATGAGCTTTTATCTCTCTCCCCTCACCACTAATCAGATTCTTCTGAGGAGTTCCCAGTACATTATCCTTTCCCCTGTGTAATTACCTTAAGAAGATGCAGCTGTTTTTATTCTCAGAAGGCTTTACTCCCTGATATACAGCTGCCTACCCCTTCTTAAGTGCAGGTCCTAAATGAGCTTTTTTCTCTGTTCCCTCACTCACAATCCAGATTCTTTTGGGGAGTTACCAGTACAGTAACCATACCAGGAAGTACTTAATTTATTAAGCTACTGCTTTTCTAAAGCTCAGTGGAGATATTTACTGATAAACAGCTGCCTAGGCAGCATGTTTCATGTCGTTCCTAATGAGCTTTTATCTCTCTCCCTCACCACAAATCAGATTCTTCTGAGGAGTTCCCAGTACTTTATCCTTTCTCCTGTGTAATTACCTTAACACGCTCCAGCTGTTTTTATTCTCAGAAGGTTTACTCCCTGATATACAGCTGCCTACCCCCTTCGTAAGTGCAGGTCCTAAATGAGCTTTTTTTCTCTGTTCCCTCACCACAATCCAGATTCTTTTGGGGAGTTACCAGTACAGTAACCATACCAGGAGAGTACTTAATTTATTAAGCTACTGCTTTTCTTAATCTCAGTGGAGATATTTACTGATAAACAGCTACCTACGCAGCATGTTCATGGTCGTTCCTAAATGAGCTTTTATCTCTCTCCCCTCACCACAAATCAGATTCTTCTGAGGAGTTCCCAGTTCATTATCCTTTCCCCTGTGTAATTACCTTAACAAGATGCAGCTGTTTTTATTCTCAGAAGCTTTACTCCTGATATACAGCTGCCTACCCCCTTCGTAAGTGCAGGTCCTAAATGAGCTTTTTTCTCTGTTCCCTCACCACAATCCAGATTCTTTTGGGGAGTTACCAGTACAGTAACCATACCAGGAAGTACTTAATTTATTAAGCTACTCCTTTTCTAAAGCTCAGTGGAGATATTTACTGATAAACAGCTACCTACGCAGCATGTTCATGACGTTCCTAAATGAGCTTTTATCTCTCTCCCCTCACCACAAATCAGATTCTTCTGAGGAGTTCCAGTACTTTATCCTTTCTCCTGTGTAATTACCTTAACAAGCTCCAGCTGTTTTTATTCTCAGAAGGTTTACTCCCTGATATACAGCTGCCTACCCCCTTCGTAAGTGCAGGTCCTAAATGAGCTTTTTTCTCTGTTCCCTCACCACAATCCAGATTCTTTTGGGGAGTTACCAGTACAGTAACCATACCAGGAAGTACTTAATTTATTAAGCTACTGCTTTTCTTAATCTCAGTGGAGATATTTACTGATAAACAGCTACCTACGCAGCATGTTCATGTCGTTCCTAAATGAGCTTTTATCTCTCTCCCCTCACCACAAATCAGATTCTTCTGAGGAGTTCCAGTACATTATCCTTTCCCCTGTGTAATTACCTTAACAAGCTCCAGCTGTTTTTATTCTCAGAAGCTTTACTCCTGATATACAGCTGCCTACCCCCCTTCGTAAGTGCAGGTCCTAAATGAGCTTTTTTCTCTGTTCCCTCACCACAATCCAGATTCTTTTGGGGAGTTACCAGTACAGTAACCATACCAGGAAGTACTTAATTTATTAAGCTACTGCTTTTCTTAATCTCAGTGGAGATATTTACTGATAAACAGCTACCTACGCAGCATGTTCATGTCGTTCCTAAATGAGCTTTTATCTCTCTCCCCTCACCACAAATCAGATTCTTCTGAGGAGTTCCCAGTACATTATCCTTTCCCCTGTGTAATTACCTTAACAAGATGCAGCTGTTTTTATTCTCAGAAGCTTTACTCCCTGATATACAGCTGCCTACCCCCTTCGTAAGTGCAGGTCCTAAATGAGCTTTTTTTCTCTGTTCCCTCACCACAATCCAGATTCTTTTGGGAGTTACCAGTACAGTAACCATACCAGGAAGTACTTAATTTATTAAGCTACTGCTTTTCTTATCTCAGTGGAGATATTTACTGATAAACAGCTACCTACGCAGCATGTTCATCGACGTTCCTAAATGAGCTTTTATCTCTCTCCCCTCACCACAAATCAGATTCTTCTGAGGAGTTCCCAGTACTTTATCCTTTCTCCTGTGTAATTACCTTAACAAGCTCCAGCTGTTTTTATTCTCAGAAGGTTGACTCCCTGATATACAGCTGCCTACCCCCTTCGTAAGTGCAGGTCCTAAATGAGCTTTTTTCTCTGTTCCCTCACCACAATCCAGATTCTTTTGGGGAGTTACCAGTACAGTAACCATACCAGAAGTACTTAATTTATTAAGCTACTGCTTTTCTTAATCTCAGTGGAGATATTTACTGATAAACAGCTACCTACGCAGCATGTTCATGTCGTTCCTAAATGAGCTTTTATCTCTCTCCCCTCACCACAAATCAGACTCTTCTGAGGAGTTCCCAGTACATTATCCTTTCCCCTGTGTAATTACCTTAACAGATGCAGCTGTTTTTATTCTCAGAAGCTTTACTCCCTGATATACAGCTGCCTACCCCCTTCGTAAGTGCAGGTCCTAAATGAGCTTTTTTCTCTGTTCCCTCACCACAATCCAGATTCTTTTGGGGAGTTACCAGTACAGTAACCATACCAGGAAAGTACTTAATTTATTAAGCTACTGCGTTTCTTAATCTCAGTGGAGATTATTTACTGATAAACAGCTACCTACGCAGCATGTTCATGTCGTTCCTAAATGAGCTTTTATCTCTCTCCCCTCACCACAAATCAGATTCTTCTGAGGAGTTCCCAGTACATTATCCTTTCCCCTGTGTAATTACCTTAACAAGCTCCAGCTGTTTTTATTCTCAGAAGGTTTACTCCCTGATATACAGCTGCCTACCCCTTCGTAAGTGCAGGTCCTAAATGAGCTTTTTTCTCTGTTCCCTCACCACAATCCAGATTCTTTTGGGGAGTTACCAGTACAGTAACCATACCAGGAAGTACTTAATTTATTAAGCTACTGCTTTTCTTAATCTCAGTGGAGATATTTACTGATAAACAGCTACCTACGCAGCATGTTCATGGTCGTTCCTAAATGAGCTTTTTATCTCTCTCCCCTCACCACAAATCAGATTCTTCTGAGGAGTTCCCAGTACATTATCCTTTCCCCTGTGTAATTACCTTAACAAGCTGCAGCTGTTTTTATTCTCAGAAGCTCTACTCCCTGATATACAGCTGCCTACCCCCTTCGTAAGTGCAGGTCCTAAATGAGCTTTTTTTCTCTGTTCCCTCACCACAATCCAGATTCTTTTGGGGAGTTACCAGTACAGTAACCATACCAGGAAGTACTTAATTTATTAAGCTACTGCTTTTCTTAATCTCAGTGGAGATATTTACTGATAAACAGCTACCTACGCAGCATGTTCATGTCGTTCCTAAATGAGCTTTTATCTCTCTCCCCTCACCACAAATCAGATTCTTCTGAGGAGTTCCCAGTACATTATCCTTTCCCCTGTGTAATTACCTTAACAAGCTCCAGCTGTTTTTATTCTCAGAAGCTTTACTCCCTGATATACAGCTGCCTACCCCCTTCGTAAGTGCAGGTCCTAAATGAGCTTTTTTCTCTGTTCCCTCACCACAATCCAGATTCTTTTGGGGAGTTACCAGTACAGTAACCATACCAGGAAGTACTTAATTTATTAAGCTACTGCTTTTCTTAATCTCAGTGGAGATATTTACTGATAAACAGCTACCTACTCAGCATGTTCATGTCGTTCCTAAATGAGCTTTTATCTCTCTCCCTCACCACAAATCAGATTCTTCTGAGGAGTTTCCCAGTACATTATCCTTTCCCTGTGTAATTACCTTAACAAGATGCAGCTGTTTTTATTCTCAGAAGCTTTACTCCCTGATATACAGCTGCCTACCCCCTTCGTAAGTGCAGGTCCTAAATGAGCTTTTTTCTCTGTTCCCTCACCACAATCCAGATTCTTTTGGGGAGTTACCAGTACAGTAACCATACCAGGAAGTACTTAATTTATTAAGCTACTCCTTTTCTAAAGCTCAGTGGAGATATTTACTGATAAACAGCTACCTACGCAGCATGTTCATGACGTTCCTAAATGAGCTTTTATCTCTCTCCCTCACCACAAATCAGATTCTTCTGAGGAGTTCCCAGTACTTTTATCCTTTCTCCTGTGTAATTACCTTAACAAGCTCCAGCTTTTTTTATTCTCAGAAGGTTTACTCCCTGATATACAGCTGCCTACCCCCTTCGTAAGTGCAGGTCCTAAATGAGCTTTTTTATCTGTTCCCTCACCACAATCCAGATTCTTTTGGGAGTTACCAGTACAGTAACCATTACCAGGAAGTACTTAATTTATTAAGCTACTGCTTTTCTTAATCTCAGTGGAGATA